>NC_056527.1:153675510-153783253 GCF_019175285.1 Sceloporus undulatus | reverse complement strand
GCTGTTATTAATACTGTTGTAGCACCCTTGAGACTCACTGAAATAAAGAATTTGGCAGCAGGAGCTTTCATAGACTTCACTCTGCTTCCTCAGAGGCATTTGCTATATCTTTTCTTTCTTTCAGTTAGTCTCGAAGGTGCCAGAAGATCTCTCTACATACTGACTGTACAGACTGACATGGCTATATTTTGAATAATAGAATCATAGAGCTGGAAGAGACCACAAGTGCCATCCAGTCCAACCCCCTTCTGCCATGCAGGAACTCACAATCAAAGCATCCCCAACAGATGGCCATCCAGCCTCTGTTTGAAGACCTCCAAAGAAGGTGACTCCAACACACTCCAATATTATATATTCCACTATCGAACAGCCCTTATTGTCAGGACGTTCTTCCTAATGTTTAGGTGGAATCTCTTTTCCCGGAGCTTGCATCTATTGTTCCAGGTCCTAGTCTCTGGAGCAGCAGAAAACAAGGTTGCTCCATCCATCCCTTCTAGTATTTAAACAGGGCTATCATATCACCTCTTAACCTTCTCTTCTCCAGACATTTATTATTATTATTATTATTATTATTATTATTATTATTATTATTTTGTAGAGAGATCTTGTAGCCCCTTTCAGACTCACTGAAAGAAAGAAGCTAGCAGCAGGAGCTTTCACAGACTTCAGTCTACCTTCTCAGAGGCATTTGCTATATCTTTTCTTTATTTCTTTTTGCTTGAAGGTGTCACAAGATCTCTCTACATACTGACTCTACAGACTGTCATGGCTATATCTTTGAGATCTATCATTATTATTTTGGTAGAGAGATCTTGTAGAACCTTTGAGACTCACTGAAAGAAAGAAGTTGGCAGCATGAGCCTTCCTAGACTTTAGTCTACTTCCTCAGATGCTTTTGGTGGAGCAGAAGCTCACATACTTGTGCCATATATAAGTCTGTCCCTGGCTTTCCACTCTGCCAAAAGCATCTGAGGAAGTAGACTGAAGTCTAGGAAGGCTCATGCTGCCAACTTCTTTCTTTCAGTGAGTCTCAAGGGTGCTACAAGATCTCTCTCCAGGCTGAGAGAGTATCTCTCTCCATACTGATTCTACAGACTAACATGGCTATATCTTTGAATTCTATTATTATTATAGTTTATTTATATAGCGCTGTAAATGTACACAGCGCTGTACATACCAATTATCAAATCAATAAAAATGAAACCTGCCAATGGCATGCAATCTACAAAATACGTATAAAACAATAGGTAATAACATAAAATAGAATTGGTTATTATTATTATTATTATTTTATAGAGAGATCTTGTAACACCTTTGAGACTAATTGAAAAAAAGAGAGTTGGCAGCAGGAGCTTTTCTAGATTTCAGTCTACTTCCTCAGATGGACTTCCTCCAGTTTCTCAACATCCTTTTTGAATTGTGGTCCCCAGAACTGGATACAATATTCCAGGTGAGGCCTGACCAAAGCAGAATATAGTGGCACTATTACTTCTCTTGATCTATACACTATACTTTTATTGATGCAACCTAAAATTGCATTGGCCTTTTTAGCTGCCGCATCAGACTGCTGACTCATGTTCATGTTCATGAACTTCTCTTGATCTAGACCACCCTTGATCTACACTCAAACCACCTTGAAGACATGGCGCAACTGGGGCAAGGCTCAGTGGGAGGAGAAAGAACAGGCCCCACATTTGTTTTTTAGAAATCAATTTTATTTCTTAAAATCAAATTTTAATTTTAATTTTTAAAAAATCCTTAACAAACTTTATTTAAAACCACATCCTTCCCAATTTTCACTTTAACCGCACGGAACTTTGCACACGGAAACACATTTAGGCTGTGCACATGATGCTGTAAATTAAAGGCCTAACTTTAATTTTGCTAGAATGCAAAGATATATCTGTGCTAGTCTGTAAAATCAGCATGTAGAGAGATCTTGCCAACATTGGAAGCACAAATAAGTGACATTTCCATCAGGTTTGAGGTGGGGTTGTCAGGCCAGGAGAGGCTATTTAGCTAAGCGTATAAAGATGGCTTTTATCTCACCAAAGAAGTGATACAGACTGTCAGAGCAAGCCAGTGCAATTGGAGTTGTCTGTGGACTTACTCCCATTTTGCATCCATTCGGCTTCAGGATTGCCAGGTGTCCCTTATTATAATGAGGTGACCCCTGTTTGAAGGCTGAAAAGCTTATCCCTTATAGGACTGGCAGAGGTCCCTTATTGTAAGGGATGTTCCCTATTTGAAGGTTGCAACACTTTTCCTTTTGTATAGACTAAACCCACTTGGTTTGTCATAAGCTGGAAACTACTCGAAGGCACAACAACAACAACAACAACAGCATCAACAATATAAACTGAACAAGATATCAAAAGAAGCCTCTATTATGGAGGGTGTAGGCCCTTCCGAAAGACAGAAATTGTGCATCATGTAATTTATAAATATAGACAATATGTTGATTTTATAGAGGCACACATGGCTATGTTAACTGGAATCAATTGTTTCATTTGGTATTTTCGGCAGCGCGAATGTGTTAATAGTTGCTTCCTGATGCTCATCCCTGCATCTCATGAATTTCAACAGTCCCTTCTTGCTATTTTGAAAACCTGGCACCACCGTTGCACTCCAACAATTACCATTTCCTTTTCTATGCCCATGAATGGATGCTCACATGTATTTATATCTCTCTGTGGATCCACACCCCTCAATAGTACTTGAAGGCCAATATAGACTAATTCCTTCTTTGAATAGGGTATGTATATGGGGGGACAAAAATATAGACACCAAGGCCCATGTTTTGTTATTGTGTTGCTTGTATAGAGAGCCATGGGGAAAGTGAATTGTTCGAGTATTGCTGTCTCACCCAGGGCATCTGACGGATTATGATGTTAATTTCCTCCTTGAAGACTCTGATCCTGCAATTGCACTAAAAACCAGCAACATTTTTAGCAAATTGCTGTTAAAGGTCCTGAGTTTTAAATGGTGCAATTTTTATTTCTGAATGTACTTAGCAAACATATCTGCTGGCCAAGGCCCTTTGGCTATGGCTGAAATCCTGCATTGGCAGAGGTAACTATGATGATGGAGCTCGGTTATTGTAGCTACCAATGTTACAATAATACTTGAAAAAACTTACTTCTTGATCAGGGCACTGAGGAATCAGTGGCATCACTAGGGCTGGTTTCACCCCAATGTGACTCATTCTGTTGCCCCCATGGCAGATTCACCAGCTAGAAGGTGGAAACAGCTATTGTGAAAACTAGGCAGCCCACATGCATGCATACAATGCCACACATGTTCCCTGCTGCCAATGCTTGTGTGCCAGGCCTCAGAGACCCCCCCCCCTGCAAAAAATCCCTTCTTTCCACATTCTTGGCTTGCTGGACCTCTACTCACTGGGTGCCATCCTTGTGGTTGACCTTGTCAGGGCAAGGAGGAAAGATGCGGTGGGTGCTCTTCCTCTTGCTCCTCCTCCCAAATACGATCAGCTGGCAGAAGCAGGTCAAACGAAGGTGGCAAAGGCCACCACAGAGGCAACCCAGCATGTGCCACTGGTGCTTCTGCTGCTGTTGCCATTTGCCAAAATGGCAATGTCTCCCTGGGGCACTAGGGATGCTGATGGACATGCTGGTGTCTGCCCACTTATGAGGACAAGGTATCCTCTGGACACCGGGGGCAAAACTGGAACCCTCCAGTGATACATACCCCTCACAGACCATAAGTAACACCACTGTGAGGAATAGCCACTGCAGTCCTACATGCCCTGTTACATTACATATGCATATACCTAGGGAGGGCCAGGGTGGCATAGTTGGTTGAGTACTGGATTATGACTCTGGAGACCAGGGTTTGATTCCCCACTCAGCAAAAACCCATTGGATGACCTTGGGCAAGTCCCACTCTCTCAGCCACAGGGGAAGGCAAAGGAAAACCTCCTTGTTTTCTGCTGCTCCAGAGAACAGGACCTGGAACAATGGATGCAAGCTACAGGAGGAGATTCCACCTAAACATTAGGAGGAACTTCCTGACAGTGATTGCTATTCAGCAGTGGAAGATGGCGTCTCTTTTCTTGGAGGGCTTTAAATAGAGGCTGGATGGCCATCCATTGGGGGTGCTTTGATTGTAAGTTCCTGCATGGCAGGGGGTTGGACTGGATGGTCCTTGAGGTCTCTTCCAACTCTATGATTCCTCTGAAAAAATCTTGCCAAGTAAACCCCATGATGGGGTCACCTTTGGGTTGTCATAAGTTGGAAATGACCTGAAGGCACATGACAACAATAACAACACCTATATAGCAGAGGTGTTAAGAAACACCTTTACTGAATTGCTAAGATGCATAATGGCACACTAGCAAGTGCCTGATGGGATGACGTGCCTTGGTGCACAACACATATCACTGTGCCATGCACATTGTGAACAATGAGCACCATGCACCAATGTGCATTGAACACTGACGTGCATTTTGTACCAATGCACACTGTGAACTGATGCCCATCAGGCAAATTGCTAGCTTTGCTACATAGAAATGTAACAGCAGGCCTCTTCAAGATACGAATGTTATACAACTGCACATACTTCTAATTCCTGCCGCCTAAGTCCACTTTTAATGGCAGAAGGCATCAACGGGATTCTGACTGACAACAGTAGAGCTCTCCCAGACATGAAGTCCATTGGGACAGGCAGCTGGGCAGATTCCTTGGGATCTCTTGCCACAGTTGCTTCTCTCACGACCAAATGAACATGGCAGGCATTATTTCCAAATACAGTACCACGATTTGAAGTTTTTTGGAAACCCTTTGGTTGCCTGGCTTAAAAGATAGGGGTTTTTTTTTTGGGGGGGGTAGTGTCATTTTCAGTCATTAATGACCATAAATGTGAATCTCAAAAATTTCTGAGATTGTAAATGCAGCCTACAATCTTGTAAATATTGAACAGGATGACAGTCATTGTTTTTATCTGGGATATATATTTAATATATTACTATCAATATTAGTCATGTTTGTTGGTATGTACTTTACTGTTCAAAATTGTAATGACATTTCAAGTGATCATTATGTATCCGCATGTCTCTGTCCGTCTGTACAGCATTTGGACTACAAATCTGGACTGCAATGGCTATGCTAGTTGAGGATTATGGGGTTCGTAGTCCAAGACATCTAGATAGTGCTATGTTGGTAAACAGTGATCTAAATGCAGACATTGTAGCTACAACAGCTAGCCTAAGTCTTGCATTTTTAAATGTTCTGCCTCCTTTTGTGTACCATCCAGACTGATGAAGATACTAGGCATATGCAAAAGCTTGCCATGTAGACTAAGGAAGACAAAATGTCTTTCAACATCCAATGCCATCTCCCTCCTTCAAATGAAAACAAATGATCCCCTTCTCTAAGTTGTCGAAGCAAATATCTTTTAAAAAACAACAACACTATATTTCTTCTCTACTTGAATAAATGCTCAAAGTGATCTACAACAAACATCCATAAAATCCATTGGGGGAAAGGGTAATGAAAGAGGAAGTGACATAAATTTGAATTTAAAAAATAGATATAACTAGAGAAAGAGTTCCTCCAAAGCATTTGTTGTTATTATTTGCTGTCAAGTCAATTTCATTTTGTGGGGACCTTGTGAATGAGAGACTTCTAAGAACCGTGGTCATCAACTAGTCAAATCTTGCAAACGCAAGGCTATGTCCATCTACCTGCAATATCGTTCTCTTTTTCTAATGCCTTCCATTTTATCAAGCATTAACGTATTTTCCAATGAGTTATGCCATCTCATAATGTGTCCAAAGCATAACAGTCTCAGTTTAGAGTTCACACTTGATGGTTCTTGAGTGTATTCATTTGTCTCTTTTCCTACGGTGCGAAGCTGCTGGTTTGTGTCCTGGCTTCTGACGTGGCAGAAAACAAGTTTGTTTAGTGCTTCCCAAGATAGCTGGTGATGGGGACCAGCCACTTCTTTCCAGCCCAATGTGCCAGAGACTGGCACCATATTTGCGCCCATTGGCTACCATTGTTTATTTCATGGTAACTCACCAGGTCCCAGTAGCCAAAAGTCCTGGGACTGGTCCTGCTCTAGGGACCACAACGTCAAGTAGCACCGTTCTAAATGACATCCCTTCAGATATTCAAGATAACTATCCTATTACATACCCAATTCCCTAAGCTATTTCTCACCTTTGGCCATCTTAGTTTACGCTTCTCTGAATATATCCAGTGATCAATCCAACATAACTGCTTGGGCGATTGAGATGTCACTTTGCACAGTATCCTTAAAAAGCACAACTATTTGCACTGTGGTATTTCTGCCATGAGCCAGCATGGTGTAGTGGCTTGAGCATAGGACTAGAACTATGGAGATCAACGTTTGGAAACCCAGTTGGTGACTTTGAGTGAGTCACACATTCTCAGCACCAGAAAACCCATAATAGGGTCTTAGGGTCGCCATAATTTGAAACAAAGGCACACAACATCAACCATTTTTGCCATACTGATCCTTGCATCTGAGAAAGTGCCTGATCAGCCATAGAGGTTCATGTTAAAATCAATATTAAATGTTGTTGTTGTTGTTGTTGTAAAATCCACCCAACTCTTAATAATCATTCCATATTTCCAACACAATCAGGCTGTGCCCTGCCATTATTAAGGATTACTGCTGCCTGGGCAAGCGAGGTGTCATCTTGGCTTGCTTCTGGGATCATCCACTGGAAAACTTGCTCAAAAGTGAGAGGGAGATGGCTGCAGATGGAAATCGCAAGTGATGGGCACAATGCAGACTAAGCCTCCCAAGTCCCTTTTTGCTATTTTTGTCCATGGATGGAAGCAAAATCTACAAGGAGGGGAACAGGGAGGAGGGAGGGAGGAGGGAGACACCAAGCAAAGTCCAGACTCCTCTTTAAAATAGGATTCATCTCAAGGAGACAGCAAGATCTTCTTTCCCCAGCGGAGGCAGGGCAGACTTCAGTTCAAATCAAGGGCTTCATAGAGAATGTGTTCTCTCGGATGAAACTTCAGCAATGTCATGAATTTAATCACTCAGAAGGCACGACGTGGGTGTCTTCTTCCCCCATCTTTCATACACATGTTCATAGCGACTCTTTGGCCAAGATCCGACATTGAGGTTATGCAGCGTAAATCTCCACATGTGGAGTCATGCATCCATTATCTATGCAACTGTTGTGTTCAGTGGTAAAGTTGTGCAGCTGAACTAAACCACCAAATGTGCAGCAGAAGGGAAGTCAAGCATGCATGACCATCCATGCATGATGTGCTGTGTTCATCCAGATAGAATGCACAGTGTACATCCATGTGCAATGGCATTGTATGCACAATTCTGCTTCAGCAACCTGGGACTGAATGCAGTTTCCACATGTCTGTGAAAGATGTCTGACCAATTCTGCAGGGGAATGCATACACACGCATAAGACAACATCAGAATTTTGCCTTTATGATGGCGAGGCATGCTCAAAGCAAAGAGAAAAGGAGTAAGGGATAGAATCATAGGAAGTCTCTTTACATCTTGGCTCATTGAATCCAATATTGTCAACTTTGACTGGCAGAGGCTCCCCAGGGTTTCAGGCGGGATTCTTCCCTTAATCTTAAATGGAGAGCCCTGGTATTCCTTGGTGGTCTCCCATCCAAGTGCTATCAATGCCTGACCCTGCCTAGTCTCCAAATTTCAGACTGGATCAGGGAAAGCAGCCTCTCCTGGCTTCGTTCACAGATAAGGTAAGCCACAGTTTATGTTAGCCATGGTCTGTTGGTTTAGAAACAAATCATCTTACAGATGTCCAAACAAACCACAGAGAATGTCTGCGTCACCATGGGGCTAGATTTCAGAATCCAGCTGGATAATCCTCACCTGCTCCTCACAGTCTCCTACATGGCTCTGTCAGAGAGAAGCAGAGGAAAATGGTGAGTCTTGTGTCGTGTGTGTGTGTGTGTGTGTGTCTGTCATTGTGAAAAAGAAGTGACTTCTTCTCACCACAGTGATTCACCCTCCAAAAGATAGACGTTACATTGGACTGACAGCTGCCAATGACGTGCACAAGATACCAACCTATTTGGACTTTGAACTTCAAGTGAAAAGGACTGATCATGTGTTTGGCTCCAAAAAAGAGCACACTCTCCCTTTACATCAGAGGTGGGCAAGGTGGCTAGGTCTGAGGGGGAACAACCTTCTGCCTGTGGATGCTTCCAGGGGTGCCACAGACTCCCCAAAATACTAAGAAAAAAGACTCAAAAGTAGCTGCAAATCCACAGTTGGTTTTGAAAAATAGGTATATTTCACGTTAAACACTGTGTTGAGGGGGTCAGTTAACCAGTTTAAAAAGCAAATTGACTCTTCTGGAGGATTCCCTGCCTCTCTTCCTCCTGCCCACCCACCTACTTATCTTCCTTCCTTCCTTCCTTCCTTCCTTCCTTCCTTCCTTCCTTCCTTCCTTCCTTCCTTCCTTCCCAGCCCCAGCTTGAGAGTGGTTAAAGAAGTCTAGAGGAATTGAAGTTTACAAAACCAGCTTCAGCAGGACGAATGTGTCCCGAGATCCACAGCTTCCCCACCACTCCCCTCTTTGCGTTGTCACTGTTTTGCTCACCCTTCCCATTTCTGTTCCTCTGCTTGAGCGATGCTTCCAGCAGATTGACTTCCAGCTCGAAAGATGGCATCTGCCAAGACAATGGAGTCTATTCCCAAAGGTGCTATTTGCAAGCCTTTAATGAAAAGTGACCTATTTTTGCAGGAAACAGTCTCCAACATCTAAGAGGTTTAAAGGCAAAGCCTTCCCCTTTTCATCAGGAAATATTGGAGTATATTTCAGGCACAGGGGCTGTTTTGAGCTACTGGTTGTTTGGGGTAGGCCTTTCTTCTGTACACCTGTCCTAGGTTTGCAGGATGGGGCATCTTCTGTGCCCCATCACTGATGGAAAGAGAACACTGCAGGAATATGTGTGACCCAACATTGTCTGTTGTGGCACCATGGTCGAACAGATTTTTGTGGTGTGTGTGACAAAGTCATGTCTTTATGACCATCTTCCTTGGGAAGAGAACAGAAGTGCTAAGACATCATGCAAAGACACATGGAGAAAGCTGGTACTCTCTCGCTCTGTTTTGGCTTTCTTTTCTCATGCAATATTTTCACTATGGTTTTAGCCCCGCTGGGCCATTTTAAAACCAGTAAAGGGCTCTCCTGCAACTTGGAAGTCACTTTGTATTCACTTTGGTCGGAATCCATTTGTGTTCACTTTGTCAGTTGCAAATAAATAAATAGGAAGAAGACCATGTCTGGATTTCTGTATGCAAGTAATGTCTTTGTAAGCGGACCCATATGTTCAGGAAACAGAACTGAGCAGTTCTGCAGTGTCTGTATTTATCTAGGATCTGTTGTGGCATCCATTGCAGAATGGTGGAGTGTGCCATGTCCCAATGCACAATGAACATCAAATGTGCCATGGTCCAATGTGTGATGGACACTGTTTAGAAAGTGCTGGAGTGCAAGTGTAATACCCAATTCACATCAGAAATGCCTGGAGTGCATGCATCAGAATTGCCCAGTGTGCATTGGAACACCCTTGCTGTTGCCTTGACACATATCTTCACAATTCACAAATATTGCAATGTAGCTAAGGATTTGTAATGTCACACAAAGTAGACCATGATGTCAGAATTCAACCCATGTCAACGAGAAAGATGAACAGCATTTTCCAGACAGCAACAGCATCCTTAGTATTCACTCATTCACTTCCTTTCTATTCAACGATTCGGGCAGCAGCCAACAACAAAGAGGAATCCATTAATATCTACTTTGATTTTTTTGAGATTATGATGCACTATGTCTGGGGATTAAAATGTCTAAAGAGATGCAAATCTACAGAGCCAGGCAAGCTATAGGGAGAGAGAAAGAAAGAGAATGCCATCTTCTTGTGGTTTTCACCCTGCAGTCCTGCCATAAGTCAAATTATCTCAGCCCAAGGAACTTTTTGCATGAGCAATAGTTTGGGTTTTGAAGGTCAATCCATAATGCTAAGGCAACCATGCTGTTAAAAAGCAGGGGTTGTCATGAAGATCATCTCTGCTGCTTCTAACAAGTCCTCCTGGTCTTCAATTTCTAAAAATGGCTTGTGGTCTTCTTGGCCTCAAAAAGCAGACTTTTGGAGAGGTAGTCATGTTAGTCTGTTACAGCAAAAACAAAGGAAAATCTTGTTGCGCCTTAAAGACTAAGGACATCACCACACCTCTAGCACTGTATTCATGCAGTTTCTTTAATGGGAATACAATGGGAACAATAATGCTGTGAAAACAGTTATTTCTGCATTTCCTTTTAACAGCACAAGAGTCATTGCTTTGTGATGAATCTTCCTGGCCTTGGTTTTCTGCACAATGTACATTACCTTAGCCTCCACTCCCTGTCTCCTCAATTTTGCTCATGCATTTAAAAATACAAATCTTCCTAAATCTCGCAATGTCAAGATCAGACTGGTAATTGCGAGATTCTTTGGGCAATTCATTTGCAGTGATTCAGGATTCTAGAGTTCTGTGTTGCTGCTTTAAGTTTTAAAATCAATGGCTCTGTAGCCAGCAATGCACTATTTTAGCCAGCATCAATAAATCTTGTGAAAATTTTCTTCACTAAATCAGAAGTTTCATGACATCACAGAATAACAATTTGTGACATGTCCACTTGCACAACGTTGACCTCACAATTTCACTACTGTAACACTAAAGCAATTTGCACGTTCACAATCACATTAATGTAGCAATATTGGTGGTTATTGACTGGTTTTTCTCATTAATGTGAAATTGTGCAATAAGAATGATAGGAGAACTGGTCAGCTATGGCTAAGTGCAGACACTGTGCAGAAAGAGGAAGAATCACACACTGTAATTTCACTCCAATTCCATCACTAATGCCTTGTGCAGCAATGTCCTAAGGCTGGCATTCCTCTTGGGATGTACAGTCGGCCCTCCTTATCTACAGATTTTTTATCCACAGATTCAAGCATCCACGGCTTGAAAATATTCAAAAGAAGTATAAATTCCATATAGCAAACCTTAATTTCCCATTTTATATAAGGGACACCATTTTGCTCTGCCATTATATTTAATGGGACTTGAGCATCCAAGGATTTTGTTATCCATGGGGGGTGCTGGAACCAAACCCCAGCGGATAACAAGGTTAAGCTCTATGTCTTTACAAATGACCTTCATTATTGAGTGGCTTCAAGTCATAGAGGTGCACAAAACCAAACTGCCTAGTTTTGAAATATCTGTGTTAGCCTAGAGGTTACTCTGATGTTACCATGCATGTGTGTCAGTTGTACAATTGTAGCCGATGGAGTGACTAACATGTCACAACCTGATGCACAATGGGCATTGGTGAGCACTGAGACACTCCTTGATGCACATCAGGACACTGGTGAGAAAGTGCCAGAGCACAATGAGTTCCTGATATGCAGTGGAGCACATTTGCAAGGAGGTACATCTTCACAGTTCACTGGCAGTGTCTTGTTGCATTTCTGGAACATAGCTATGGATTCATAAAGTTACAAAATGTTGATTGTGCCCAACAGGTTTTATTGGGCATCAGCTTTCATGGAATGCACCCCAGTGTTTCAAGTAAGCACTACAGTCTATGTGGGCTCACTCCCTGAAAGCTGATGCCTGATACAAGGCTCTTTGTGGTTAAGATGGCAAAAGTGATTCATGAGGAAGAACATGCAAGTTAGGAGATGCTACAACAATTTGCTTTTGCTGGAGTCTCCAGAGAAGGGTAAGATTCCATCACCAACCTCCTTTCCTTCCTACTCAGTTAATGGAGCACAAACTACTTTTGCACTTGGAACTCAGTCTGCAGCAGTTGAAGTAAGCTGAGCACAAAGGGGGGAAATGGGAGGATGAGAGAGAAACTAGGACATTTTAAAAACAACTGGAAAAGTGGGATGACAGAGGATTAATTGGGATTATCCCTGTTAAATCAAGAAAGTCGAAAGATATAGGATCATATCAGATGGAGAACAGTGCAAAGGGAGCAGCGTTGTATCTGGGTCATCCCCTCCCCGTCGTAACCTTCTTGTTTCTTAACATGGCACAAAATACATGAAAAGAACATTTCTAGCTTCTTTCGACAGGCCATCTATTAACATAATTTCCTTTTCTTTCCTCACAGGTTAAAGCCCTGAGCTTAAGCGTGAGTCATCCTTCCACAAGAATATGTCATGGATGGAGAAGAGCTTAGCTACCCAGAAGGACTTGGGGGGGGGGGGGGGGGAGAAAGAAAAATGCCATATTTTCCCACCTTAAGCTTACCGTGTGAATGTTACTAAGGGAAGATTTGCAAAACGGGAAAGAAGCATTGCATTTTACACTGAAAACTTTGTTTGTTTTTTATTCACATGCTCACACAAACCCAAAAGTCTTCTTTTCTGAATTTCACACAGTCGATCTGTTTCCTTTGCAAGACAAATCCCAAAAGGTGAGTTTCACGGAGCCAGAGCTTTGGCTCCAAAGCTCACATTTTACCCAAGGCTTTTGGTTTTCATACTTCAGGTACCAATGGGGTTTATGATCTGACGTCTGAATCCTTTTCTCAGTCTTAATGGGAGGGGACACACTGAATTGCTAAAATTTACCTGTGTGTTGACTCACTAGTCAATTGGTCTAGGGCTGTACCCACACAGTGGAAAAGCAAAGTTTCTCTCCTGTTTCATCACTGACCAGTTCTGATGATGACCGGTGCCAAAACGGGCAAAAGATGGGTCTAATCCATGCTCCATGATTCTCCAGAATAAAAAGCGGCCTTGTTTGCTCTGAATCAGGCCAGAAAATCTGGAGAATTCCCTGAGCGAGGGGACTGCATGATAGTGTGGGGGCAAGCAGGCAGGTGGAAAAGGTCAGGAGGGACCCTTGGCTTGGCAAGCTGCTGACCTCTCCCCCCAGGATAATCCAATTCCCACCACGGCACTGTCACTTTCCAGTTTGTGTGGTTCCTTCAGTGCATGCTGGGTTTTAATGGGACTGGGACCAGGACAGCCAGGGGGAATGTGTGGACAGTGCTAATGTGTGGACAGTGCTACTAGTATCATCATCATCATCATCATCATCATCATCATCCTTTATTTATAAAGCACTGTAAATTTCACAGTGCCGTACATATTGAGTGTATTAAAACCAAAATTATGAGGTGGAGCTACAATGTTCTCCCATTCAAAACTCTCAACCCACTTTTTCTTTGTTGCAACATGCCCAAACTTGGCTGCTTTGTGGTTGATGGAGAGTAGGGAAAGCATCAGAGAAGGGTCCAGCTCTTTTCCTATCACTGGATACACAGCGATAGACATCCACAGGGATCTTCAGGGGACCTCTGAAGGTCTCGGCAGACTAAATCATTCAATAGTAAGCAGGTATTGGAAAAGAGCTGGGTGTTGGTCTTCCCACTCTTTGGTGACTGGAAAACAGCTGTAGTCAGGGGGATGCTTTTTGGAAAAGATGGCTTTGATGGAGTTTGGTTATTGCACATTTGGCAGTGATTTCCATCCTATGCCCTAACCCCCAAAATGAGTTGCAAGCCAACTTTGTTGTTGTATGCATTCTGGTTTTTCTGACTTATGGCGATCCTAAGGCAAACTTATCAGGGGGGTTTCCTGGCAAGATTTATTCAGAAAATGTTTACCTTTGCCTTCCTCTGAGGCTGAGAGAGTGTGACTTGCCCAAGGCCACCCTTTGTTGTTGTTAACTGCCCTTGTGTCGATCTCTACCCATGGCGACTCTGTAGATGTGACATCTCCAAGACTCCCTGTCCTCCACTGCTCTCCACAGTTCCTACAAATTCATACCCATAACCTCCTTAGTAGACTCCATCCATCTAGCATGTGGCCTTCCTCTCTTTCTGTTTCACTCCACCTTTCTCAATGAGTCATTCCTTCTCATGATGTGGCCAAAGTATGACAACCTCAGTTTAACCATCTTGGCTTCCAGAAAGATATCTGGTTTGATCTGTTCTATGATCCATTTGTGTGGCTTTTGGCTGTTGTTCGCACTCTTCTCCAGGACCACATCTCAAATGACTTAATTTTCTTCCTATCTGCTTTCTTAACTGTCCAGCTCTTCCATCCATACATGGTAAGAAGGAATATGATGGCTTGTACAATCCTAACTTTAGTGCTCTGTTGTATATCTTTACTTTTTAGGATCCTTTCCAGTTCTTTCATAGCTGCCCTCCCCATTCTTAGTCTTTTAATGATTTCTTGACTGCAGTCCCCGCTCTGATCAATGTTTGATCCCCTACGCTATCGTAATTCACCCACATGCTGCCTTCTCTTTAGCTGGGGCTCTGCTCTCTGATATATGGAGCACAATGGAAAATACTGCCTCTAAATTTCCTTTTACAAAAATTCAGAGTTAATGCTAACCTCCTGGCTGGCTGTGTTGCAACACCTCTCCCTCAATAAAGGACTTTGTTTAAAACATAGCAGCTGTTTCTCCAAACACAGAGCTCCCTCTCCTCCCTGTGTTTTCTCTTGCCATGCGCCAGGCCTGTTCCCACTGAACATTGAGCCTCCAGGGTTCTGTTGGCATGCACTGGGCAGGCTGTCAAAGGGAGGCGCATACAACCCTCCAAGCGGGCAAGGAATGAACTCACAGCCTCAGCTACTCCCCTCTTCCCCCTCATATTATGGGTTTGGGAATAAAACACAAGCACTGCCAAGCACATCAAGGAGGAGGGGGAGCATGCACCCAAAGTGACACAAACATGCATGGACAGACACATACCGTAGCAGATCAAGGCATGTAAACAAGCACATGGGGGAGACATGTGCTCCTGCCATGGCCCCTGGCTGGGAGCGACCCTTCTGCGGAGTCACATGTGCACAAACACAAAGACACACATCCCCTCCCAAAAGTTGCGCCTACAGTGGATCTTGCCATACTTGTCAGATTTTCCTAGAGACTTAAGAAGAGAGGGAAAAATCTCCCAGATAGGATATTAGTTATCATTCTATGTGGCCATGCAGCGGGCCCTTGGTATCCACTGGGTTTTGGTTCCAGGACCTCCTGGGGATGCAAAAATCCATGGCTGCTCAAGACCCATGCAATCCAACGGCATCGTAAACAGGGTCCTTTATATAAAATGGTAAAATCAAGGTCTGCTTTTAGGAATTTATATTTAAAAATAAATAAAGCATCCATGAATAAGGAGGGGCGATGGTACTAGAAACAACCACAGAGAACCCATTGAATGATTCAAACTGGGAGGGAGTGCCAGGAGAAGGCAGACCTCCTTACACTCGCTCTGGCAAAGTTCTGGAGCATGGCCACTGGGGATGTGACAGAAGGTTTCCGACTCTCTTAGACTAACTGGCCCTAATTAACAGCCACAATTAATGAGGGAGCCAGATTGCAAAAAGGAAGCCAAGCGAAATCAACAACAATAGCAACAGAACATCCAACATGTCAAAGTAGGGCAAAGCTTCACCGTGCAGCCAAGGAGGCTGTCTTAAGGTACAGAGACCCTCCTGGCTTTGAGGGAACATGTGAAAGGGTCTTTTTCTCAAACAGAGTCCATGGAGTGGGTGTCTGTGGCTCCACACACTCATCTCTTGCTTTACATCATCTCCCTCACCAAATACAACCATTCAGTATCTGATGCTGCTTCCATCTTCAGGCAATGCCAAGCCTTATTGGTTAAGATGCCAATTCTGACAATCAGAAGATGAGAAGGTTGGCAGTTCGAGGCCCGAGTGCTGCATGATGGGATGAGCTCCTGTCACTAGTCCCGGCTTCTGCCAAACTAGCAGTTCAAAAGCGTGCAAATAGGTACCACTTTGGTGAGAAGGTAACAGAGTTTGGTGCAGTCATGCTGGCCACATGACCACCAGAGTAGACCTTGGACAATGCTGGCTTTTTGGTTTAGAAACGGAGATGAGCACTGCCCCCACAGTTGGTTATGACTAGACATTCATATCAAGGGACTACCTTTACCTTTACGCAGTTTATGCAACATGGTGGTTTTTTATTTCTTTTCTTTTTTCTCTCCTTTGGTAATTTTAAAAATTAAGCACAACATCGGATACAGGTTGATTCTTTCTTATCCAAAATGACTGGAACCAGATTTTGGAATATTTGCGCGCGCGCACACACACACACACACACACACACTGGGATATCTTGAAGATGAGATCTAAGTCTAAACACTAAGTTCATTTATGTTTTGTACAAACCTTACACACACAGCCTGGAGGTAATTTTATGCACAATCTTTTAAATCATTTTGTGGATGAAACAAAGCTTGTGTACATTGAATCATCAGAAAGCAAAGGTTCCGCTATCTCAGACACTCGTGAGCAAATGGTTTGAATTTTGGAGAATTTTGTATTTCAGAATTCCAGATAAGGAGGGTTCAACCTGTATAAGCAATGAACAAATAATGTGGGTACAGAGGTATTTTTATTTTCATACTCCACATTTATAAAGTAGAAAGCAAGAGCCCTAGCTTTGTAGTTTAGTTGATAGTCCTTATTCCTCTCCTCTCCTCTCTCCTTCCCTTTTTTTCTCTTAAAAAAAATCACACCGCTTGCTATTTGATGCTTTGAGTCTTTTCATACAGCACAATTATTGCACTATGATCCCACTTTAAGTATTGTGGCTGTAGCCTCTGGAACCCTGGGATTTGTCATTTGATGAGGCACCAGCACTCTGGCTCCAAATCCCAGAAGTACGTACAATGTTGCCATTGGCAATTTGGGCAGTTAAAGTGGAATTATAGGGCTGGAACTGTGTAGCAAGAAAGGGACCCTTATCTGTCTGATCATTCAAAAGATTGCATTCCCCATTGACAGCTATGCTTCAGGTGGGCTCAGCATGTGTTCACTGACATGTGGAATAAAAGAGAACCAGGCTTCCCCAAAATATATCTGTTCATTAACCTCTCCATTATAGAATCATAGAATATTAGAGTTGGAAGGAACCACAGGGGCCATCTATGTCCTAGATTTTGATATCTGAAGCTGTGGTTTAGATATGGGAAATCCAGGTTCAAGTGTGTGACATCTCTGCATTGTGGTGTTAACTACATGGATTGATCACACTTTGGCTTAGATCAGTGTCTCCCCTACTGAGTTATGAAATTTACCAAGTGAGCTTTAGTCAGTTGTCTCTCTCAGCCTAACCTACCTTGCAGGAGGGAAAATTCAGAGGCATCACCATATTAGCCTGAAATAACAGTATGCAAAGGGATCTTGTAGCACCCTTGAGACTGAGCCAAAGAAGTTGTAGCATAAACTAGACTTGGTCTACTTTCTTAGATGCATGGACTGAACCCTACCTTGCAGAGCTGATGTCAGAACAAAGAAATGATGTTGGGGGAGGACAGTGTGCATTGCCTTGCTCACCTTGAAATCATGATGAAATGCAACTGTAGTAAAGGAACACCTTGGGGAAGCTGCTGTCTGTAGGGCTGATCTAAAATAAGACAAGGGCATGTGGAAATCCAGCCATGGGATACGATGGCAAAGAACATATAAAAATAGTGAGTGTGTGCCATCCTTAGACACTTGATAGCAAAAGATATACCTAGTATAGGTGTTTTACAGTCCTTGGAATTGTATGCCAAAGACAAAATGGGAATCTAATCTGAAACTAAAGGACAAAGGAGGGACAATGCAAACACCAGAATAAATGGAGGTCACTGGACATCTGTTCCAACTGGAACTCCTCAAGGAAGTGATGGGTATTTTAATTTTAATTTTCCCTCCTGAAGGTGGTGATGTAGTGGGACACACTTGGCATATACATTTCTTGGCTGGCAAAGCTGGGTACATACAGCAGTGTGGAAGAAATCCAGAGAGAGGAGGAAGATGGCAAAAGTTGGCAGCTACAAAACCAGTCAATTAATTCCAAAGATGGACAAGTAAATAGGGCCATGTTTCTAGGCAGGCAAACTGCAGAACTTTCTGGGGAGCTGGTGTTGGGGCAGTGCATATCCCAGAACAACTGGCATTCTGTTGGTGGCATACACATATGTACTGGTAAGTCCCACTACTCATGCAGGGTGAATTATTTGCCACAGTGCAACAGACATATACTGCCACGATGACTGCTTTCCCACTTTCTGGCCATAGGGTTAACACCATGAGATGCACTGGGGTGCCACCAACCCTAGTGATGCCACTGGTAGCACCAGCAGACATAGCTATGGACCACTGGCATAGCTGAGGTTGGTGTCACCTGGTGCAGGGGTAGAAACTGTCTTGCTTTGCTATCTCTCTATATGAGCTGGCAGGGGCTCTGAGGTCCTCAGGGTAGGCCCTTCTCTCCGTCCCACTACCATCACAAACACGGTTGGTGGAGACATGAGAAAAGGCCTTTTTCGTGGCTGCCCCTGGATTGTGGAACTCCCTTCCCAGGGAGGTCCAAATGGCCCCTTCCTTGTTGTCCTTCCACAGACAGGCGAAGACATACTTGTTTGGACAGGCATTTAAAACATAATGTTTTTAAAGTACTGGCATGGGGTGTTATATCATTTTTAAAGTGTTTTAGACTGTTCTATCTTTCTTAAAACTGTATTTTATTCCTTCAAAAAGCAATTTATTTTAATATTTTAAGAATTTAATTCTATTTTAATGCACCGCTTTCCCATGTTTTTAATGGCATTGGTACTGTTCTTTTAATATTGTGAGCCACTCTGAGTCCCAGTTATGGGGAAAGAGTGGGATACAAATAAATATAATTATAATAATGAATGGATGAAGATGATAATAATAATAATAATGTTTTATTTATATACCGCTATTCCAAAGATCATAGCGGTGAACAGCAAGTAAGCTAATTAGCAAGTAAGCTAATTTGCCCCAACAGTCTGGGTACTCATTTTAGCGACCTCGGAAGGATGCAAGCCTGAGTCGAGCTTGGGCCCTTTTGCTGGTCTTGAACTCGCAACCTTGTGGTTTTGAGTGAATGGCTGCAGTACAGGCATTTAACCACTGTGCCACCAGGGCTCCTGATGATGATGATGATGATGATGATGATGATGATGATGGCCCTCCTTCCCAGCTGTAAAGCTGCCTAGACTGCTGCTGGGAGGGCACTCTGTGGCCTCCACAGCACCAATTCAGGGTACCTCCCCACCCATAAAAGCTTTAGGGTCTGGTCAGCTATTGAGAGGTGTGGTGCTGCAGCCTCCAGAGGGTCTGTTTGGGGTCCATTGTTGCTGCTGAGTGAGCATGAAAGCATCATTTCTCATTCGCCCAGTACCTGTGCCAGTCCCTCCAGGTGTACCACCTCACTGGGTGGCATCCCCCTCTGGGTTTCACCTGGTGTGGTCTGCACCCCTGCATACTCATAGTGCCACCACTGCTATGGGCATGTACCATATATACTCGACTATAAGTTGACCTCATGTATAAGCCTAGCGCAGGTTTTGAGGCCAAAATTATGGATTTTGTTATGACCTGTAGATAAGTCGAGAGTAAAATCTAGGGGCATCTAACAAAGGATGTAAAGGATGAAGCAAAGGAAAAGGATGCCAGAGAACTTAGAAAATTCTGTCAGGCATAACTGTTTGTGTTTATTCTAAAGGCTGGACAAAGCTCTCGCCTTTTAACACTCCATTCAGAGAAAGGGAATGGCTCCTATATTTATATATAAAGTACAGTACTTGCATTGACCCATGGATAAATCGACTCAGATTTTTTGGGTCAATTTTTGACTGAAATTTCTAGACTTATACATGAGTATATACAGTAGCTACATGTGCCAGACATAGATCTTGCAATGCAGGATTCCAGCCCAGGTTGGCGAGGTGTTCTGTGGCTTGACTGAAAGAATTAGTTGAGTTTAGCCCGGGAAGAGAAAAGGAAGGGGAGAGATGGTAGCTGTCTTTAAATATCTGAAGGGCTGTCACGCAGGAGGTGCAACAGATGTGTTCTTTGCTGCTCCAGAAGGCAGGCTAGAACTAGTGGGTGGAGAAAGCAGGAAAGCACATTTTGGATCAACACGAAACTTCGTAATGGTAAGAGAGGTGTGACAGTAAAAGAAGCTTCCTTGTGACTTCTCTTTCCCAGAGAATCTGGGGAGCCAAGTATAGCAAAAAATCTCATGGTGGTGTTTTCAAGATCCCTGCACTCAGCAGGGGATCAGACTGGATGACCTCCAAGATGTGCTTTAGCTTCATATTTCTTTTGAACCTTTCTCATGGCTTTCTGTTTCTTTGGAATCTTTCTCAACATTCCAGCTAAAGAGAGCTTTTACATTACAGGGCAAAGTGGCGAAGAACACGTCTTTTTTCTTTTCCATGGACCATGCCACCTGTGCCAATCTTATTTGCTTGTTTATTTTTATCGCTGACATTTCTACTCTACTTTGGCATCACAGATAGATATTTAAGGCAGCTGAACAAAAATCCAAGAAAAGCTCGGTACGAGAACAGAGCATTTGTCGTGAAAATTAATCTAAGAACAAGTGAAAGCAACAAACCAATAATCCTGGTTGGGGGCGGGGGGGGGGGGGGGGGATAGCAGCAGTTGATGTTTAAACTGTCATTGGGAAGCAGCCAAGTCCCAAAGGTTACTTTTGGGGATTACAATTCCAAAAGGAGCCAAGTGCAAGGAGAATCCCTCAGTTATCCTCAGTTGCTGCCCAGAGATAACTGTAGGATTTCGCAAAGCTTGGAGAAAAGAATTTTTTTTGGACTGCAGTTACGCCCAGCTGGGATGGCCAATCCAAAAATATAATTTATCCAGACTCTTGAATTTCATCTCTCCAAGGGAAATGGCTTGAGAAATGGAGCAGGATTTGAGAGTAGGGGGGAACTGGAGCTTTTGGAAGGGCAGATCTTTAAATTTAGGTGGCCAGATTAGGATTGTAAACTATTGTAATGCATGCTTCCTGTGCATGCAAACTAGATTAGGCTCCCAGTCTTTCCCTGTTTTAGACAGTTCTGACATAGGTAACCCACTATTCTCACTAACTCGTATAAGGGAAAGCCCTCTATTTCTAGACTCTGTCTCTCTCTGTGTTGTGTGCCTTCAAGTCATTTGGTGATTTATGGCAACTCTATGACAAATCTATCCTGGGGTCTTTCTGGCAAGAGTTGGTCAGAGGTGGTTTGCCACTGCTGTCCTCTGAGGCTGAGAGAGGATGACTTCTTGACCAAGGTCACCTAGTGGGTTGAACTCTGGTTTCCAGAGTTGTAGCCCAGCATGGAAACCATTCCCACGGGGAAATGAAAGTTGCCTCTCAGAAAGCAGACAATGGTAGGACTGTATGTTTCTCCTTTAGAAGGTGTACCATTCTGAACACCATAAGAAAAAAAACATACCCTTTAACTGTCTTGATAAGAGACTGGATTGCATTGTTATGATCTTGCAAGGGATTGCTGTGCTTACATGCCTCCAAATGTCTTGATCTGGCAGGGACAGTTCCAATTAACCCTCTGTCATCCAGTTGCTATTAAAATGTCCCACTTTCTCTTGCTTCCTTTCCCCCATTGTCCTCACTTTACTTCGGTTGTTGAAAACCAAGTTCAGAGTGCAAAAGTAGTTTGCATTATAATAGCCCAGCAGGGAGGAGATGAGAAGACAAGGTATAATCTTAACCATGTCCATTAGACACAGTCCAGTATGTGATATACTGACATATGTCTTGGGACGCGTGTTTGTATGGCCTATCCTGTCTTTAAAAGGCAAGCAGCCTCCTTTGGTAAGCAACTGTGTTTCCAAACTGTCTTCAAGGGCAGCCCATGAAGCATGCATTAGAGTAGTCTGGTCATTAATATTTCACGGTCCACTGTTGGGATGAAGTAGACTTGTTGTGCCTTGTGTGGGTGTCAGGCATTTTGGATCAGTGTGCCTGACACTCATCTCCACACCTTGTTCTGTCTGGAAATGGCCGCAAGAGAAACTCTGGAGAGCAAAGAAAGGTTGATCAAACAGGGAAAGGTCACTGTGGTATGCTGTTATGCATTAGACTCAGTGGCTGGCCTTTGCTTCTATCAAACCAAATCCTCAGGCTCAAGGTCAGATGAACATTCAAGGTGTCACATACTGTGATCTCATGAGACATTTTTAGTCATCTTTGCACTGTTGGTTGCAGCCAGTTTGAGATAGGGAAAAGCAAGATCAAGGAAGGAAGAGGTTTCAGCTTCAATCTGGTTCTGAGTCCCGTCCCCAAAAATTTGGACTACAACTCCCAGAATTCCCATGCTGTATTCTGATTGGTACCATGACTCCCAGAATCCTGCAATCAGCTTCCGTGTTTCCTTTTTTAAACAAGGGTGATCAATTGGAGAGGGGTGCCCATACTCACCATTATCCAATTGCCCACCCTCATTTTATCTGAGAACGGGGCCATACTCACCTGAAAGCCAGTGTGGTGCAGTGGTCTGAGCATTGGACTATGACTCTGCAGACCAGAGTTCAAATCCTGACTTGGCCACTTAAATCCACTGGATGCCCTTGTTTTATTGGAGAGGGGGGTTATACTCACCAGAGAGCCAGTGTGGTTCAGTGGTCTGAGCATTGGACTATGACTCTGCAGAACAGGGTTTGAATCCTGACCTGGCCACTTAAACCCACAGGGTGCCCTTGTTTTATTGGAGGGGGGGTATACTCATGTGAAAGCCAGTGTAGTGTAGTGGTTTAAGTGTTGGACTATGACTCTGCAGAACTGGGTTCAAATCCTGGCTTGGCCATTTAAACCTACTGAGTGCCCTTGCGCAAGTCACACTCTCTCAGCCTCAGTGGATGACCATGACAAACCCCATCTGAAGAAACTTGCCAAGAAAACCCCATGATATGGCCTTAGGGTCGCCATAATTCAGAAACAATTTGGAGTCACACAACAACAACAACAAGCCTTATAACAACACCCGCAAATCTGCTGCTTGAAATGGCCCCCTCATTCTGCTCAATGGTGGAGCTGGCCTTGTACAAAACACCCAAAAGCACCTGGTGCCGGCAGCAGGTTCTTTTTGAAAGTGATCTCCCTCCACCTGGCTACCCACCCAGCTCAAGGCTTGTCATTCCACCCACATGCTATATTTCTCGGATCGCTTTGAACCAAACCTTGCCCTACTTTGCCATCCTCTTACGGAGATTGGCAGGCGGTTGGAATGGCGGTATCCTCCCTTGTGCTGAGCAGAGATGTGGTCACATGGCCATCTGGAGTGCGCTGGGAAAGGTCTAATCAGGGGAGCAGAAACAATTGCATCTGATTACGTGACTGATGACAATAGCTGCCAAAGAGGCCTGCCACTGCTGTGCAAGAAAATGATTGGGAAGCCCACCCAGAGTCTCCTGAAAGAGGGTTTGATCAACTTATTGTGATTGATGAACATTTTTTTCAAAAGCGTGACATAGGAAGGGTCAGAGATGGTGGACCGGCCTTGAAAACGGCAGAAAAATCAAAGCTGGGGAAAGTTAAGTTTATAGCATTAGCAATAGCATTTACTTTTGGCTTTCTTCTTGTGAAATGGTTTAATATGTTTTAATAGCTTGATCCCAGGGCTCCAAGGTTGACTCAGCCTTCCATCCTTTCGTAGGTCAGTAAAATGTGTACCCAGCTTTTTGGGTGCAATTGACTTATAGACTGTAAATTGCGTAGAGTGCTGAGTTCCCTATGAAGCAGTATAGAAATGTAAATGTAAGTCCAGGTTTAACAGCTTGAAACAAAGGTGATGCACCAGGGCAGATGGAGGCAGAGAGACGCAGCAGTTTAAAGTCCCATCTTTGGAGGTTGCTGAGATGGATGATCCCACCGCCTGTTGTCGCTAATGATAGTTTGTGTGCCACATGCTGAAGCAGAATGGGAAATGACATAATTGGGCCCAGCTGAGACAAATGCAGCAAAAAATGTAGTGAGAGGCATGTGTGTGTGTGTGTGTGTGTGTGTGTGTAGTGTAGCATCTTGACATAAAGTGAGCTGGAAGGTTACACATCCAGTGAAGGTTAGCCTCAGCTGGCTGGGAAAGATGTTTCCGCCTCTGCAGCAGTGCCATGACCCGGAGCGATCGGGCAGGTTTAACACCTTCTCACTTGGAAACACTTCGGCAAGTGGATGTCGGTCTCTTTGTCGCAAAGGTTTCAGAGGACCAAGAAGAACGTCTGTGGTCAGGCTGGTTCCGCCATGAGGCAAAGTGAGACAGAGTTGCCTCAGGCAGCCTATTCTTAGGGGTGGGTAATGGCAGAAAGATGTCAGAGGAAGGAAGTTATATCCCCTACCCTGCACCAGGGCTTGGAGAAAGTGGAGACATGGGTCACAGTACAGCTTCCAGAATCTCCCAGACTGAATGGGGGATTTGGGAACATGAAATTTTTTGTAGGGGCAAGGGGCTTCTTTGGGGCCCAGTGCATGCTATTCCATGTGGACAAGCTGAGCATTGTTGGGGTCATGTGGCATCACACACGTGTGTTTGGGCTCCCCAATTCCTATGATGGGTGCCCCCCACCTTCCGGCTGGTGAGGGGTTCATCCATGGGGGTGATGCCATGAGACACCCTAGGGTGACACCAATCTTAGTGATGTCAGTGCCAGCCATTAAAAATAATGGTCGTCATCATCACCACCATCAGCAGCAGGTGAGACGTAGCTGGGTGGGAAAGAGAGAGCTTGGCTTATTTTCATCCCCAAAGGGCAAAACAGCACTCAAATATTCCGTATCTTAAAAATTTCAAGCATCAATCCTGTGGCTTTGACTGTAAATTATTTTAATCTTCATAATCCCTCAGAAGGAAAGCTGCTTATGCACTGTGGGCTGTCTGAGCAAAGAACGGAGGTTGGGGGAGGAATGAATGGGGAGGGGGCTCTTCCCAGCATTGAAGACTGGCATAAGGGGAAGGAAGCTGTTGGATACTGGGTCTGACCACTATCCATTTGAAGCTCAGTTTGCTCCCCAGGTGGGGAACCTGTAGCTTCCCAACTATTGTTGTTAGACTCTAATTCCCATCAGTCCCTGCCAGCCTGGCCATTCTTGAGGAATCATGAAAGTAGAGGTTCATTAAGAACTGAATGTTCACAATTTGCCCTCATCTCTGATGTCCTCTACAGTTTCAGACAGGATTCTTTCCTAGCACTCCTTAACCAGTGCTTTGACAATGCAGAGTCCTGTAGTCTTTCCGAATTGCTAGAAAATACTACCCCAATTTTTTTTAAAAATACCAATAATTTTTAAAAAAAATACAATTCAGTCTGCAGTTTATGGTGAAACAGTGCTATGCAACTTCATGCATTGCAACTAAGCTTCACACACAATCAGTTTACACGCTTCGTTGTGTTTTCAGACTAGAGATCTGTGCATTGCCTCAAGCTTTTCAGAGTGATCACTTTGTATGAGCCTGAAAAGCACATTTGAGTCTCTTGAACACTGTTTGCATGGAATAGTCAGGCTGGCTATTTGGGATAGATGTTGGACATGGAACAAAAACCAACAGTGCAATCTTAAAGGCATTTATTAAGTTCCATTGTGTTCAGTGGGGCCTAAAGATATACAAAAGGGCTTGGAATCAAACAGCATAATATTAAGTATATTTACCTGGAATTAAGTCCAACTGAATTCGGTAGGGTTTCTCTACACCTGCATAGGAAATGCAGTTGAAATATACTTTTCAGCTAGAGTTTTTCATTTACTTCCTACAGATCTTAGCTGGCATTCTGCTTGAGACTCAGATCTTTGGCCTTATGTATGTGTAAAATTAAACTGAGTAGTTTCAGAACATCCATATTCACCCAGGGGCTGTCATGGCATTATAACATATAGGCATCTATTGTGCAATGGTGGAATGACTAGTGTGCCATGTACCATGGGCACAGATGTATAGAATCATAGAATCATAGAATCGTAGAGTTGGAAGAGACCACTAGGGCCATCCAGTCCAACCCCCTGCCATGCAGGAAATCCAAATCAAAGCATCCCTGACAGATGGCCATCCAGCCTCTGTTTAAAGACCTCCAAGGAAGGAGACTCTATCACCTTCCGAGGAAGTGCATTCCACTGTCGAACAGCCCTTACTGTCAGGAAGTTCCTCCTAATGTTCAGGTGGAATCTCTTTTCCTGTAGCTTGCATCCATTGTTCCGGGTCCTGTTCTCTGGAGCAGCAGAAAACAAGCTTGCTCCCTCTTCAACATGACATCCTTTCAAATATTTAAACAGGGCTATCATATCACCTCTTAACCTTCTCTTCTCCAGGCTAAACATCCCCAGCTCCCTAAGTCGTTCCTCATAGGGCATGGTTTCCAGACCCTTCACCATTTTTGTCGCCCTCCTTTGGACATGCTCCAGTTTCTCAATGTCCTTTCTGAATTGTGGTGCCCAGAACTGGACACAATATTCCAGGTGGGGCCTGACCAAAGCAGAATACAGTGGCACTATTACTTCTCTTGCTCTAGTCACTATACTTCTATTGATGCAGCCTAAAATAGCATTGGCCTTTTTAGCTGCCGCATCACACTGTTCACTCATGTTCAACTTGTAGTCTACTTGGACTCCTAGATCCCTTTCACACGTAGTTTCATTCAGCCAGGTGTCACCCATCCTATATCTGTGCATTTTATTTTTCCGCCCTAAGTGCAATACCTTACATTTCTCCGTGTTGAATTTCATTTTGTTAGCTTTGGCCCAGCTTTCTAGTCTATTCAGGTATATTGGGGCACACTCCAATGTGTATCTGGACTCTGGCTAGGAAATGCCAGAGCATAACAGGTGTAAGCAATGAGATCAGAAGTGCCCAATGCACATCAGAAATGTCCAATATGCATTGAAGCAGTCTTTCCAGTCCTTAAGTAGGCATCTTTGTAATTCACTAACAGCATTTTGTTGCATTTCCTTAACTGAGTTACTTATTTGTAAAGTTAGGAAACATAGACTGTGATGCAGGATTTTGGCTCATATGAGATAGGTGAGAATATGAATATTTAAATAAATAAAAACACACCCCTTTCCAGCCTGGCACCTACTGCTATGTTAAAATCCTCATTATCCACAGAAATACACAAAGGGATAACTGGAGTTGCAGTTGAGCATCACAAGAGTAGGCCAGATTGGAAAAGGCTGTTCTAGGATGAACAAAAATGTTCAAAAATGAAAGTCAACCCTACCATGAGACTGGATGAAGCAGCTGCTTCGGGCAGCAGGCACTGAAGGGTGCAGAGTAGTGGCAAAGTACCACGGGGAAAACTCTATATGTATCCTGAATGTCTGTCCTGTCAATCAAGCCAAAGTTAGCTTCCACTGCCAATTCATTTAGCATCCGAATGGGGCAGAGGCACCATCTTGTCCTTAGCCTCAGGTGGCCAAATGTCTTGGGTCAGGTCTGCTAAAATACCCTGACAGTTCCACACCGTTGACTGTTGCCAGAGGAACCCTATGACCCTGGGTGTGTGATCTCCATAAAAAAACCCCACATCCATCCTGATTTCCCTGCTCTCTGACAGCTGAGCTCCTGAAGTCACAGGAAAAGCTGGAAATGCAAAAACGAAGAGCTTTAGATCATAGAATATTTGTTTAACACTGAATAATTCTCTCCAGTGGAAACGGAACTATTTTAATCCTCTTGTGTTGCATGTTGAGAGGCGCTCTTTTGGAGAGCTGTATTAAAGGATGCTTAGGAGAGAAGGTTCAACCAGATCTTGGATCCCAGAACGCTCCTTGGACCCTGTTTTGTGGAGGCCAACACTTCTTCCCAATGCAGTATGTTGTCATTTGCTGTTGTGTGCCTTCAAGTTGCTTCTGACTTATGGCAACCCTAAGGTGAAACTATCATGAGGTTTAGCAAGTTTCTGAAAAACAAAATAATAATATTGTGTCTAAGGTAGCATTGAGAAACCATATCTTCAAATAGTGAGGCTGTCACCCTATGCCCACTTACGTATCATGTCCTCCAAACAATTAACTCTCACACCCACCAACATTTCACAAATGGAAACCAGGACACATATGGCCGAGCACATTAGAGGGTGATCAAGATGGCAAAAGTTATTAATAAGGAAGAACACACTAGCTACACGAAACTGTATCAGATTGCTTTTGCCTGAGCTTACTGGGAAGGGCATGTTTCCACCCACTCTCCTCTCCTCCCCAATTGAATGCCAACTACCTTTGCATTTTGAACTCAGTTTGCTACAAGTGAAATAAGTTGAGGAGAAAGAGGGAAAAGTGGGAGGAAGAGAAAGAAACTGGGACATTTTAAAACCTGCTGAAAAAAGGGAAGGCAGGGGATTAATCAGGACTGCCAAACTGGGACAGCTAGAAGATATGCACTGTCCTCACAGTGGTTTAGTACGTTGAGCATTGGACTAGGACACTGGGAGACCAAGGTTCAAATACCAGCTTGGCCATGGAAATCCGCTGGTTGACCTAGGGCAAGTCATACTCCCTCAGCCTCAGAGGATGGCAATGGCAAACCCCCTCTGAAGAACCCGTGCCAAGAAAATCCCAGGCTAGGCAAACACTTTAGGGTCACCATAAGTCAGAACTGACTTGAAGGCACACAACAACAACACAGAGGATTGCTAGGGAAACTTGCGCATTCTGTTTGCCCTGGAGTTCACACTGGGGAGGGAAGCGGCCAGATAGCATGTATTCGTCAAATATGAATTATCCCTTTTAAAGCTGGCTGCAGCAGATTTGTAAACCTGCTGCCTTGGTTAGGAAGGCATAGATATGATGGGTTGGAAATTAGATGGAGAATTGCAGATCCCAAATAAAAGACTGATTTCCTGGGCCTTGGGTGACCTGTATTGGCTAGAGAGCTGTAGATGTGGTAAGATGCTCCATTACTCCTTGCGAACATTTCTGCATAATCAAAAGCAGTGGGTTGACCTTCACTATACCATCATGTTTTGGCAGCTGAGGCTGCGTTGTTGCTGTGCATTAAAGTTGTCTCTGACTTATGGAAACCCTCATCCAGGGTTTTCTTGACTAGATTGATTCAGAGGAGGTTATACTTTTTCTCTGAGGCTGAGTTTTCATGGCCAAGCCTGGATTCGAACCCAGGCTCCTAATCATAGTCCAATACTCAAACCACTATGCCATGCTGGCTCTCTTAAATTGTAGATGACTTAAAACAACAATTCAGGAGTAACAGTCTCAGAGTAACAGTCTAAGCCAGCATGGCATAGTGGTTTGAATGTTGGGACTACAACTCTGGGGACACATAAATATTTATGAGATTTGCCAGCCAGTGTTCTGAACAGTATTTAACGTTTAAAATGTATTTTTTAGCCTTTAAACAATTTTTATCTATGTGATAAGTCATCTCCTATGCCAGGAGAAAGGTGGGATATAGATTAAACAAACAGTAAATGTAAAACTGATATGGAAACACGAAAGATCCTGTTTCTCATCTTCGCCGAGCTATTGAGGCAGGCTTCTCATACACACAGAGCCTGTCCTACCTTACAGGATTGTTGTGTGGATACGAATTGAGAGAAGGAGGGCCATTTATGTGCCTTGACTGGAGGGAAGAAATGTTAAAAGCATTAAGAGCAATGAGATCAGAAGTGCAAGCCTAACCAAAGTCAGTCCTGTGAGATTTTTCAACATAAAACAGAGGGATGTTTTGCAAGACATAAAAACAATGGGGTGAAAGCAATGGCTTTCACCATCTCGGCTGGGTCAGGTTAGCCACATGTGGGTGACACCGTGTGGGTCAGTTGTACATACAAGTTCATTCCCGGTTAGCTTTGTGCACAGAGCTCAGAGCTCAGCCACTGTGTGCAGCTCGCTTTATTGAGAAAGTATTTCTATGACTGCAAATGCCCTCAGTGCAAAAGCTATTCTGGGAACCAGGGCTGTGCAGTGGCATTGATTTTTTCTGCCAGGGGAATAGGAGCCCGCACTCATCCTTTCCTCCTCCCTGCTGCTGTTGCCAAAGAAGTCTATTCCCAGGATGCCCCCTGTCTTTGGGGTCTTGCTTGGGTACATTTCACTTGGACACTTTCCGGAGAGATGGCTACATCCAGTCTGCTGCAAATCATGATGATGATGATGAAGTTTGGAATGCATCGCAATATAGTAAAATAATAATAATAATAATAATAATAATAATAATAATAATAATAATATACATTCAGCATGCAATGCATCACAATATAGTTATATGTAATGTGCTGTTTTTTGTTTTTGCAAGAGCGTAATGGATTTACCTTTCAAAAATGACAGAATGAGTAAGAACTGCATGTATCTCTGTGTGTGTGCTCACGCGTACATGCGTGTATGAGGCTGGATTATCTATGGTTCAGTGGGTGCTATTGCTCCAGGCACCTCATTGGCAAGGGACCCAACTGTGGAAGAAAAGGAAGGAAGGAAGAAAAAAAGGTAGCTTGCTTTCTCATCGTCCCCAGTGACTTTCCCTAATCTCCTGGTGTTTCTGTTACCATCCACATTTTTGCATATTACAGTACTTGAGCATAGGATCATGTTGTTACATTTCACTGAAATTGCAGGGCTGAAAATGTATTCACATAGGATACATATTGGTACTCCTCTCTATTACAATTTCATTAATTTTATGTTTGCACCACCATTTCTAGAATAGCTCATATAAGTGCAAAAAAGGGGCAGCGTTTTTGGAGCAACAGTTTAAAAACCCTTGCACAGTGAAGTCCCTTTTCGCACAATCTTTTTGCACCTGTCCAGCCAAAATTTTCCTCTTTGTCCTCTGGTTAGCTGGGAGCATTTTTAGCAGCATCAGCATTGGGAGGATGGTGAAGAAGAGCTGGAAAAACACAGACTTTGAGTGTTAGATTGCCACAGGCTTTCTTGACTTGGATGTTTTAATTTCTTCATGTGTATATTGTTAGCTTTGAATAAAAAGCTTCCTGAAACCCGTTGAACTGCTTTTGTGTGTGTGGTGCAGGAACCTATCCCTATTCTTTCCATGTTATTTCTGCCTCCGGGACCAAAATTTCTGTTAAAAAGAAATGGCCAGGAGCGCATTGTGACAGATCTGTCACACGCATCTACTGCATTAACTGAGGTGGACTGTAATGGAGTGATATAAAATGCTCCATTCTGCATGAATTAAGCAGGAGTGACACAAACTGGATATAAAGTGAGAATTACCAGAACGCACACGGAAGATACATTGCCATTAAATGAATGTCAGCTATAATTTAAAAAACAAACACTAGTTGAATGATGACATAGGAATGAGAATGATGGCAGTCCCACAAGATTAGCAACGACAGAAACAACCCAAAATTACACACAAAGTTGGCAGGAGGAAAACGGTAATTACCAAATATGAACATGAAGTTGGCAAGATAGGATTTCTAGGTGTACTCACTTTGGATATTTGTCTTCTGTTCCGCTGAAGCGTCTTTGCCAAGGTGCACGAAACACAGGACAAACCAAATGAAAACTATGCCACTAGAAAAGATAGCTGCTTCTTAACCACAAGAAACAAACCAGCCACTTTACAAATGTTAACTATGTCCTGGGTGAGAGAGTGTCTGTAACTAGCTGTTTACGTCCATTTTGTTACCGTTGTTTCATCCACGCACAAAAGAGGAGCCGAGATCCTCTATCAGATACTGTACATAGCCATGATGTCCTGGCTATGATCTGTCTCCTGAGCTGATCCAACCTGACCAAACCTAGCTACAAATCCAGGCAGCACCACCAAAAGGATGGCATTCTGCTGGGCTGGTGCTAAAGACTTTATGCCAGTCTCCAGATCAAGGGAAGTACAGTTGGTCCTCCACACTGGCAGCTTTGACTTTTGCAGATTTGGTTATTTGCGGTTTTTATTAATATGTTCTCTCTAGGAATCTCTAGGTCCTTCAGTGCAATTGTGCTGGAAGATGACCAGTTGTGCTGGAGAACCTAGAGAAAATACTTCTCTAGGTATTTGTAGGTCTTCCAGCATGATTCTATGATCAACTTCTGGCAGATGTTGATCACAAAGTGGCACTGGAAGACCTGGAAAGGGGTTCTCTTAGGTAAAAAGAATAGTAGTGTGTTTTTTCAAATTATTTGTGGGTTTTCCACATTCATGGGAATCCTTCATCCCTAACCCCAGAGAATGTGGAGGTACCACTATACTAGTGCTGCTCTATTCTACTATAGTCAGACCTCGCTTGGAATGTGTCTAATTCTGGGCACTACAGTTGAAGAAGAATACCGACAAATGGGAACGTGTTCAAGATGAACAGAAATCTAGAAAGCAAGTCTTATAAGGAATGACTTGGAGCGCTGGGTGTGTTTAACTTGGAGAAGACCGAAAGGTGACAAAATGGCTATCATGAAATATCTGAAGGGAAGAAGAAGCTAGCTTGTTTTCTGCTGCTCTGGAGAACAGAACACGAACCAATGGATTCAAATTACAAGAGCAGAGATTCCACTTATACATTTGAGTATGAAATAGACTACCTTGGAGGGTGGTGGATCTCCATCTTTGGAGGCCTTTAAACTAAGGTTGGATGGCATCTTTGAAGAGTGCTTTAGCTGCTTATTCTTGCATTGCAGGGGGTTGGGTTAGATGGCCCTTGTGGTCCTTTCCGTCTTTATTATTCTAGACGTCCAGCCTTGTTGAGAAGCTTCTACAGATCCACAGAGGGGGGGAAAAAGGGGAGTGGGTGGGACAAGAACGGAGGGACAATATGCTTCTTGCATCACTTGTTTGGAAGGTGCAGCTTAGGAAAAAATGTGGCAGCGAAAGAGCAGAGTATTTCATTGGATCAAAACACGAAGTATCCTGGTCTGCAATGTAGGGGTAGAGAGCCACCTAGTGTTAAATGGTTAGCACTATCCACACTTCATCTACTGTATTAGGAAAAAATTAATTTTCTCTTGTCATGTAGCCACACTACAGAATTGTAGCTGCCTGACACTGCTTCAGCTGTCATGCCTCTATTTTACAGAATTGTGGGATTTGCAGTTTAGTGTAGCACCAGATCTCTCTAACAGGGATTGCTAAATAACTCAAAACTACAAACCCTAGGATTCCATAGCACTGATCCATAGCATTTAAAGTGGAATTAAATGGCTATAATTCTGCAACACAATTAATTATTCAACTTCTACAGGTGAATCTAAGTGTTTGCTGATGGCTAGCACTTACACAATTGAGTCCTGTTGACTTTTCAACTAGGATAACACACAGTACAGTGGCATCACTGGTTTTGGTGTCACCCGGTGCGGTAACTCATGGCGTCACCCCTTCCATTGACTTAATCCCATACTACACCATACAGAATCCTTCGCAATGTTTTTTGCACTAATGTTACTCATTCGTCGTAATTCCTGTATGTTACTGAACCTGATATTACTGTATATTACTGAACCTGATGGTAAAAGTCCCTTTTATTTTAAAGGGACACAGGCAAATGCCACAGCTCCTTTCTACCCAAAGACAGATGTTTGGGAAATGGTGCTGTCACCCCACTTTAGGATGTCACCTGGTGCGGACTGCACCCCTGCAACCTCTAGTGACACCACTGACACAGTTGAAACTGACTCAGACCATTCGTCTATGTGTTTGATAGTTTAATAGAGTTTAATTACAAAGTCATTAGCCTTTTTCTCTTTTCTTATGCTGACTAGGGTTCATGGAAGCTGCCGGTCAACAATATCTGAAGGGCTGCAGCCACCTTCCCCTGCCTTAAGACAGCCACTCCTAGAGTAGATAATATTGCAGTGGAAGAACAAATATTGTGATCTGCTATAAGGTACCTTCTTTGTACTTCTGTCAAAAAATGGCCACAGCTAAGTCCAAACAACTCCCAAATGTAGCTGTTTGGAAACTGTGGCATTTTTCTGCAAAATTCTTTCTCTCAAGCACAAATCCCACATTAACTTCTGCGAATAATTTCCCCCAAAACAATTTGGGATAGGTGAATGCTAGGGGAGAAATACTGCACCAAATTCCCTATATTATTCTTTCTAAGGAGGTTTCCCTGAGTACAGTATTAGGAAATCCATTTTTCAATCAGGAATCGAATAACTGTGAATATGTTTCCACTCCTAGTTCCAGGTAGCAATCCCTCACGCCTCCAGTGAAAAAGGATCAATGTGGTGTGGTGGCTTTTATATTGGACTATGACTCTGGAGACCAGGGTTCGAATTCCCGTTCTGCCCCTTGAGCAAGTCACAGTCTCTCAGCCTCAGAGGATGGCAATGGCAACCCCCCTCTGAAGACACTTGTGAAGAAAACCCTGTGATAGGCTCACCATAAGTCAGAAATGACTTAAAGGCAAATAACATGCGCACACACACGGCAAGACTAAAGGCCTGCTGCCCATTAGTGACAATAATCATTTGTTCATTGCGACGATTCTGGGAGTTTAATGGACAAATAATCTGACCTAACATGTGTCACCTTTGTATGATTCCTAACCCTGTGACTCAGGATTCTTTAAACTTCTTTAAACTTAGGTGGGTATCATGTGGCCTTTGGGCCACATATGGTCCCTGGATACTTCTTATGTGGCCCCTGAATCCCCCATCAGGCCACCTAACTGAGCAATTTTTAAAATTTCAGCATGATTTGGGGGCAATTTCACAAAGAAAACCCTGCAAAACTGCAGGAAAGCATCAAATATGTATATATAGCTAGCCCCACAAGCATTCCAGAACCCTGTACTATCCCAAAACTTCCATTTTCGTCTGCAGTCCCTCTCAAAATGGCAACAGGATGTGCTGCGACATCCATTTTGAGAGGGACTGCAAAGGAAAAGGGAGCTATTTGGACTTGCTGTTTGTGAGGTGTGTTTGTGTGACCCACAGAGTGATTAGGGGCAAATTGGACCCTGCCCCCTATGAAGCTGCTCACTCTTTAAATGAATCATAGGCATACGTTTCACACCTGAGGTAGAGGATTTGGGGCCTTCTCATCAAAGTGACGGATTATGGGAGATTAAACATTAGAAGGAACTTGACGATAAGAGCTGTTCGGGAATGGAACCAATTACCTAGAGAAGTAGTGGGGTCTCTTTCTCTGGACATCTTCAAAAGAGGTTAGATAGCTATCTATTGAGGATGCTCTAGCTGGGCCCCCTTCCAATTTTATAATTCTATGATCCAGTGTGGTGTAATTTAGCAATACCATTTACATTTCTATAATGCTTAATGTGAACTCAGCACAATCAAACAGTTTACAATCTGTAAGCCAATTGCCCTTAACAAGCTGGGTACTCATTTCACTGACCTACGAAAGGATGGAAGGCTGAGTCAACCTTGGAGCTCTGGGATCGAACTCACAACCTTGTGGCTGCAGTACTGGCATTTAACCACTGTGCCACCAGAGCCCAGCAGACAACTCTGGAGACCAGGGTTCAATCCTCCACTCACCCATGGAGGCCCATTGAGTGACTTTGGGCGAGTCACATACTCTCAGCCCCAGAAAACTCATGATAGGTCCACCTTAGGTCCATCGTAAGTTGCAAATGGCTTGAAGGCACATGACAACAACCAGAGAGAGAAGCGTGCCACTCTGTGACCTTAGGGTTGCCGTAAGCAGAAATGACTTGAAGGCACACAGCAACGACAATAACAATGAACCAGCAGCTAACACAAAACCACAAGCCTCCTCCAAAGTACTGCAAACCCAGTGAAAAGATCAGAGCTGAAGCAGGTTAGGTAATGTGTTCGTATGGAATGGTTTTATTACAGTTTAATCTCACAGTTGGCAGCATTATATGAGCATAAAGCACTAGACAGGACTGGAAAAGGCCTCTGGAGACAGCATGCAAACACTGTTTGAAGCAAAAATTTTAAAAAAATACAACCCCACAGTTGTCCACGGTGGCTTTGCAGTTTTAAACTCGCCCCACCTACATTTGGTCAAGGAGTGGGGCGAGTTTACCAAGTTTGAGAGCAGGTGTCTTTGTGTTTGCGTGTATGTGTGTGTGTATGTGTGTTTAAACATTATTTTTAACCATTACATTAAAAAATAAGATTCCCCCCCCCAAAAAAAAACTTTAATAAAACCCAGCAAAACAGCTGATTTCCTGGTGCAGTTTGACATAATAATAATAATAATAAAAAATCAACCAAAAATAAAAAAATTGAACAAAAAACATTTTTAAAAAAAAGTCAGGGATAAGGATACTGGATTGGACATTTGGGTATTTCCAGATGTTTGGAGAAGTACTGAGATGGGGAGGACATTCATGCCACCCCAAAAAGTCTTCCTTGCCCACCTCTCCTCCTGGTGTTGTTTTGGCATTACGTGGCCTTCTTATTCCTCTCTGTAGGAACTGAAGGCACCAAGTCTGGTTCCAAGGGAGAAGCAAAAAAAGTGGAAGGTAGACAAGGGTTGGGATGCAGGAGGTTGGTTTGCAGGGTGGAATTTGGGATGGGAAGGTGAAGAACATGCTACTAAAATGTTGTCATGCCCTTCCCCGGTGAATTGGGGATTTCTATGGGATGCGGGAAAGAATAGGAAGATGGGGTGGTCACTCCAAGATTTTCTCTCTCTCTCTCTCTCTTTATTACGGACCAGAGACCCAACAAAATCAAATTCACAAACTCTTTCTTGTGTGCATCTTCAGATGATTTTGCTGGAGGGGGGAAAAATTAAAAAGCTAAAAAGATAAGCCATCCTTGAAGGAGGAGGAATTAACCATCTCCCCACCCACCAGCCGGGGCAGGGGGGGAGACTATGCACATAAGTCCCGTATGTTTCTTGAAGTACAGTCCCTTGAGTGGAGGAATTCGGATTCCTGGAAAATAATAATAATAACATCGCTTCGCTCAGTCCCTCGCCCAGCCCTACCCCGACACACGTGCACAGGAGGGGATCACAGGAAGTGATGGAGAAGGCGCGTCCGAAGAAAAGCCCGCCCTCCCGTCTACCTCACAGGTAAAGCTCACTGGCTTTGATATGCTCTAGCTGTTCCCGTAGTTGGTGGAAGGACGGCCGGTGAGTAGGATCTAAGTTCCAGCACTTTTTCATCACCTCGTAGACAATCTGCGGGCAGCCGTCGGGAGCGTCCATTTTGTACCCCTTCTCTACGCGAGGAACTACATCCTTCAGAGGCTGCAAAAGCAGAGAAACAAATTCCTTAAGGTACAGTTGGCCCTCCTTATCCACTAATTTTTTTTATCCACGGGGTCAAGCAGCCATGGCTTGAAAATACTCAAAAAAGTATAAATTCTAAATAGCAAACCTTGATTTTGCCATTTTATACATTATACATTATATTTTATATATGCCATTTTGCTATGGCATTGTATTTAATGGGACTTGAGCATCCATGGATTTTGTTATCCATAGGGGGTCCTGGAACCAAACCTCAGTGGTTAACAAGGGCCCACTGTATTACACTTTTCACACCTTAGTCTGATGAAGAAGCCAGTGGAGCTTCGAAAATTTGCATCAGGTATTTTGTGCGTTTTGGTTGATCCAATAAAGGTATTGCTGTTTTGTGCCTATCCATGGGTTAATGTAAGTACAGTCGTCCCTTCACATTTGCAGCTTTGACTTTTGTGGTTTTGATTGTTCACAAATTTGATTAATATGATCTCCTAGGAATATCTCATCCTCTAGCAAGAATCTATGGCCAACATCCACCAGACATCACATTGGAGACCTCGAGATTCCTCGAGAGAACACTTTTCTAGACATTTGTAGGTCCTCCAACGCAATTCTATAGCCAATGTCTGGGAGATGTTGACCAAAGAGTTGCACTGGAGGCCCTGGAGATCCCTAGAGAGCTGTTCATTTAGGTAAAAAGAATAGTGTTTTTTTATTTGCAGTTTTTCCACTTCTCTGGGGTCCTTCACCCCTAACCCCAGTGAATATGGAGGGACCACTGTACTATACTTTAATCACATTAAAGTTAAAGGCTATAATGACTGCTAATATTAGTTGCCATTTTCTGTGCTTTGCCTTTTCATCCTTTTTGACATGTGCACATTTTCATAGCCCTGCCTGTGTCTGAGCATCTCTTCCACATATCACACAGCCATAATTTACTAGTTTCTTCCTCATCCATCCAACCTTTAGGCTGAACAGAGTCATGCCGGCTGAAATTTTCTAACTTCTTTGCCATCGTTTTCCATTACGTTTTTTGATTCACGCCCTTCAATTTTACCCTCAACGTATCCACAGGTCATATCAAAATCCATAATTTTGGCCCCAAAACCTGTCTTCTATTTATACAAGAGGTCGACTTACAGCTGAGTATATACAGTAGTTGTCATCTGGTGTTTTAACAGTGTGGTTTTACATAGATTGCTAGCTTCCCTGAACTCCTATGAGAATGGATGGAACATAAATGGAATAAGTAATATAGCTGGCCTCCTGTATCCATGGATTCAAGTATCCACGGTTTGAAAATATTGAAAAATATATATGAATTAAAAAAAATCTTGATTTTGCTTTTTTATATAAGGATACCATTTTACTACCCCATTGTATTTAATGGGACTTGAGCATCCACGGATTTTAGTATTCACGGGGGGGGGGGGGGGTGGTCCTGGAAACAAACCTCAGTGGGTACCAAGGGCCCACTGTACATTAATTTAACAATAATTAATGAATATGAGACAAAGCCAACTGGGCAAAATTTAGAGGCAGGGGGCACAAAATGTAAGTTGGTGGGTGGAACTTACTACCATCCAGAGCTCCATTGAATGGACACCATATTTTCCCCAGAAGTCTATGTCATAACAACATTGTCTTTATTGGGCTAACCAATTCATGATGCATGCTTCAGAAGCCTTTTGGGAAACCTCTCAGCTGGCATGACTTCCAGGCAGTGGTAACAGTATTTTGCTTTCCTACTCACAAACCCCTTCTCTCACATCCATGAAAAATCAGGCAAAAAGCGCAACAATTTTACTGTCTTTGAAGAGGCCAAAAAATGGGAAGGTGTTTTGGCTTATGCATACAGTGTGGGTGGTTGAACAAAGTTTTAGCCTGCCACTCGGAGACTTATCTGATTTCTGAACTAGCCACCCATGCCATTATTGCCCATTTCTTTTCCTGTCATTTTCCCAAGGTTTAACCAGGCAGACAAGGGGATTGCCCTGGGAAAAGGATCACTAAAGTTACTGATGGCAAAAAAACCAAAACAAAACAAAAAAACATTGTGTGGGGGATGGATAATATTATTTCCTTCATACATACCCCCATGAAAGCCCAGTTGTGCAGGCTTAACTTACAATTCTTGGGTAAGGCACTCGTCCAAAGGAGTAGATTTCCCAGAGAAGTATCCCAAAGCTCCACACATCTGACTTGGTTGAAAAATTCTGCCAAGAGTAGAAACAAAACACAAGCCATCACTGAGAGAAACAGTTGCCAACAGTAGAAAGACACACATGCGCACCCGACTTGGGACCAGGGTATCTAAGAGACCGCGTTGTCCCATATGATATGACCATGGAAACCTACTGGATGACCTTGGGTGAGTCACATACTCTTAGTCCCAGAAAACCATGTGATAGATTCGCCTTGAGACAAAAACAAAGGTACACAATAATAGGTTTTGCCTTTGGCTATACTCCTTCCACAGGAATGTGACCCCCCAAGAACTCTGAAACCAAATCTAGCTCTTAGGCTGCAAAATGTTTCCCAATGCTTGTGGTAAAACAAGCTGAAAGTTGTTTGACTATGTAAGGCCCATCAGAGGCCACCTCAGTCCATGCATAATTGTGCAAATGTCCACAACAGCTTAGTCAATACATGAGAAAGACCACTGTGTCACTTTCACAGACCTTTTCTCTAAGTGCTTCTGGTGCTGTCCATTTCACCGGTAGCTTGCCCGTGTCTTGGGTAGATGAAGCTTCTTTCGTCAGCCCAAAATCACTGACTTTGGCAATATTGTCCTCTGAGACCAGTACATTCCGTGCTGCCAAGTCCCTATGAACAAAATTGTTTGCTTCCAGATATGCCATAGCTTCACAGACATCTCTGCAGGGAGAGAAGGAACATATAGGCCAGTGCTCAGAAAATGAGGTTGTCAATGCTTATCAATTCTGAAAACCAAATTTGCAGACAACACCAAACTAGCTAATATCTCAGAGGACAGGAGGAGAACTCAAAATGATTTCGACAAATCAGAGAACTGGGCCAAAACTAACAAAATGAATTTCAATACGGATAAATGGAAGCTACTACATCTAGGCAAGGAAAATGAAATGCACAAATATAGGACAAATGCACAGATACCTGGATTGAAAGCAGTAAATGCGAAAAGGATCTAGGGGTCTTAGTACACCACAACCAAAACGTGAGTCAACAACGTAATGAAGCAACCAAAAAAAGCCAATGCAATTCTAGACTGCATCAACAGGAACATAATGTCCAGATCAAGAGAAGTAGTGGTGCCATTCTATTTGGCTTTGGTCTGACCTCACCTGGAATACTTCCAGAGAAGGGTAACTAAGGAGATCAAAGATCTGGAATTCAAGTCTTATGAGGAATGACTGGGGGAGCTGGGCATGTTTAGCTTGGAGAAGACTTAGGGATGACATAGTAGTCATCTTTACATATCCATATATAGGATTACAAAGAGACAAACCAGCCTAGAAGTCATACTTACAGGGAGAACTTCAGCAGGCAGTCTCCCCCTAGCACAGACCTCCCTCGGGAGCGAAGATAGTCAACTAAGCTTCCCTGCAGACAAAAACAAAAGGATGGGGAAAGAGGAAAGATTAATACTGCAAGTCCTGAAGGAGGAAGGGGGTGATGAAACTCAGAATAAAGCTGTCCCTCATCCTCAATTAGAAAATTCACAACCTATAATAAGGTTGAGGTGAGGCGTCTCTTCCTATGAAAAACAAGAGACTTGCAACATTTCTTTGGGCTTCAGCTACAAGCCGTCCCCCATTAGTGACTCTTCTGCTTCCATTTTGAGGATAGGTTTGAGGCATGAAGGGGTGCAGGCAAACTCTGTGTGTGTTGTGTGTCTTCAAGTCATTTCTGACTTATGGTGACTCTTAAGGAGAGCCTATCACAGGGTCTTCTTGCCAAGCTTTGTCTTGCCTCTACTTTCTTCTGCGTCTGAGAGAGCGTGACTTGCCCAAGGGTCACCAGTGGGTTTCCATGGCTGAGCAGGGATTCAAACCCTGGTCTCCAGAGTCACAGTCCAATGCTTAAAGCACTACAGCATGTTGGTTGTCCTAACCTCTTTATACCATATCCTATCTCCACTGTTTTTTCCTAAGCTAATTATGAAAAGTCGGTTCTACTTCCCCTTAACCTCCCCCTAAATTCCCCTAGAGAGCTGGAGAAACCTGATCTAATGAAGAGTTGAGCTTAGTTTTCAATGACTCCTAGCCCTTTGAAGCTTTATGTAGGATGATCCAATGCAGATCTACTCAGAGTAAGCCCCAGTGATTTCAATAGCACTCCCTCCTGCACTTTGAAAGTATTATTTCTGCAGAATCTGAGAAAGAAAACAAGCAAGTAGGTAATGGTTGGAAGCTACCGCTTCTGTATAACAGCTATTACTGGGTGGGAGGCTGCGCATATATGTATATCAGTCAGATAATACGGCCTTCTGGGGCTGACAATTATGGCCAACAGAATGGCAGAGAAGCAGGGCTTTGCTAATGAGGCAGAACATCACCAGTTCGAGAGGGGAATAAAAAATACAAGATGGTGAAATGCAGCCCCCAACCCATTAGTGACTACAGTTGGAACAAAGAAAATTGCCTTTGAAAGCAGTATCAATAAGGAGCTATCAGTGTCTGTTGATCACTGAAATGGTAACTGGTGAATACGGATTGTTGCTTATGCCATGTGAATTGCAAATTTAAACAATGAGAGATGAAATGCTACCAGGCAAGTTATATGGTGCTTTAACCCACATTTCATTATTTGCTCCTTGGCTAGAGTATGGCAGGCCAGGCTTGGCTGTTCTTGTTGTTGTGTGCCTTCAAGTCATTTCTGACTTACGGTGACCCTAAGGCATACCTATCATAGGGTTTTTCAAGTTTCTTCAGAGGGGTGTTTGCCATTGCCTTCCTCTGAAGCTGAGAGAATGTGACTTGTTCAAGGTCACCCAGTGGGGTTCCATGGCTGAGCTGGGATTCGAACCCTAGTCTTCAGAGTTGTAGTACAATATTCAAACCACTACACCACACTAGGTCCAGGCTTGCCTACAAAGCAGTTATTCATGTGAATACTGTTAGCACTCTTGACACTAAATGGTACTCCTTTATTTGTACCAGAGAGTATTTACATGCTCTCAGAACTTTACTCTGGAAGTAAATGAGAGAGCTGTGGTCCAGTTAGCTATTGGAGTTGTAAAACTCCTGCCTTTTAAGAGGGCAGGTGCAAAATGATGATAGTTAAGGATCCAGGGATCACATCCATTTTTCCCTACAGCTACACCTACAAGCTTGGAAACTGTGTGTAATAGAGAAAGGAGGACACTCACAAAGTGGAAGAAATACAGGTATAAGTGCTTTAAAAAGCCATCCATTCCTGCAGAGTCAGAACTGAAAGCCTCAAGACAAGCCCCATACAGGGATGTAAACCTGGCTATGGGTTGTCCAGACTTACCTACCTACTTCTTTTGGCAGGCCAACCCACTTGATTTTCAGCTATGAATTTTAAATTGGTATATTTTTAATCTCACGTTTTATAATTTTAACATGTCTTGTGTTTATGTGTCTTAACCAATGTGTTTAAATGGTTTTATGTGTTTCAATCCATGGTCCAAAACACAATGCATAAATGATTGAGTTTGACACTGCTTTAACTGTCCTGGCTCAATGCTAGAACATTTTGGGAAGTGTAGTTTTGTGAGACACTTAGCCTTCCCTGTCACAGAGCTCTGGTGCCATAACAAACTATAATTTCTAGGATCCCCGAACACTGAGACAGGGCAGTTAAAGTAGTCTCAAACTGGATTATTTCTGCAGTGTATTTTGGTCCCATGTTGTATCCCGCCACCAGCTTGGGTAGAGGCAAGTAAGAAATCAAATTTATTATTCTCATCACCATATCATCATCATTCAATTTAACAATCACATTTGTTCCCCACACTTTTAGCCAAAATAATGCTCCCAGAGTAGTTTTTTCAAAACAAGACAACCCCAAAATGTAGGTCATGACACACAAGGAATAAGGGATGCAAAGGGAAAAGAGGGGAGAAAAGCTCAGCTGCTTGCTCCAGCTCTGAGAGAAGGCTAAGGAAGAAGAAGTCACATCTGCCGGGACTTGAGGAGATCAGGCATCTGGAATAACACAATGTTGGACTGGCTTTTGGTCTGATCCAGCTGAGCTCCCTCTTAAAAGTCTTACCAGACAAGAATGTTTTAGTTAGGACAGCAGTTCAAGTCCTCTGGCTGGCAGCAACAAGGATCCCATCAGTTCTTACCTTGGCCATGTACTCTGTGACAATGTAGAGGCCACCTTTCTCCTCCACAATCACCCCCAGCATTTGCACGAGGTTACTGTGCCGTAGCTGTCTGCAATGAGATAGAGGGCAAGGATAAAAAAAGGATAGTGGAAGTCAAGTACGACAGTGACATTGCCAAGAAACAAGGGTGAGCACGGTGCACCTCTGGATTCCACTTTTGTGGCCCCTAAAGCACCCCACCAGTCCCCCATAACTTAAATTTCAAGACCCTTTCATCCCAAAATCACATAGAAAGCCTCCCAAATGTATGAAAATTAGCAACACTTCCACTTCATGGCCATAAACACCCCAGAACCCAAATTTGCCTCTGCAGTCCCTCTCAAAATGGTGATAGGAAGTAATGCAATGTCACTTTCTCTCACCATTTCTGGAACGCCTGCAAAGGAAAATGGAGATATTTGGGCTTGATGCTTTGCTGTGTAGTGTAGCCTGCAAAGGGGGATGCTGGGAGGAATATTGGCCTTTGGCCCCCATGCTGAAAATTCAGAAGACACTCGGTCAGGGCTCTCCTGCCCCTATGGGGTAGGGAAGCTCGAACACACCCTTTGCGAGGAGACTTCCACCATCACAGAGAAGGAGAACACCCCTGGCAGCACCACCCCACACCGTGCCACTGGGGTAAGGCAGAAGGCTCATCTTCCCCAAGGCTGCAATCACACATCCCACCCTAAAGAAAGGAAACAACATCATACTATAATAGATCTGAGCAAGAGTTTCCTATCGCTATCTATACTTTAGACTAAATTTGCATCTCACTTTTAACCCCCTTCTTCTTAAGACCCAGCACTCACGTCATTACTGAAGCTTCAGCCAGGAAGGCCTGTGCGGTGGCATCATGTTTAATGCACTTCACGGCAACCTTGTTCCCGTGGTATTCGCCCAGCATCACATCTGCAAAGAAGGAGAACGACGGGTTGAAGGGTGGGATGAGACTGAGAGGTGACAAATACGTGAGCAAGGAGACCTCCCCATTGGACTAGACCATGGATCGATTAAACCCAGTATATGCCTTCCAACAGCAACCTGTTAAAGAGCCCAACTTCGTGCTGCTCCACTGGAGTGTGGGAAAACCAGTCCCAAGACTACAACAACAAGTCTCTTTTGATTCAGCAGGGGTGGGCAAAGTGCCTGAGGTTGCATGGGGCCCATTTTCTGGTGCTTGGCACCTCTTGAACCCCCACCTTGACCCTTTTTCCTGGACAAAAAAGAAAGCAAGTTGTTGCTTCCGGAAGCCTTCAGATACAACAGTTTTCCTTTTCTATAGGTTGCAAGACCTCCTTGTACTGATGTTACTTGTACTGATGCTAATCAAAAGATACCTATTCTTGAGAAAGAGAAGTGGATTTCTGGCCACTTTGTTGTTGCTGTTGTGTTGTTGTTTTTAAATTCAGACATCTCTGCTGCCCTCAACCCATCCCAGGGAGTCCTAGAGCATACAAGTTGCTGAAGTTGCTCAGGGTAAAAAAGAGCACAATTCAATAGGTTTTGTTCAGAGATATAGACAGCTTCATGGACATTAAAGCTAATCTCTCATTTGAAACGGGCTTTTATGGAAACCCCCCTTCATATCTTATTCAATCCTGGCTGTAGCAAAATTCCCCAGCAACGTGTAACAACAAAATCACACTCAGTGCATGAATGCTCTTGCTGCCCAGAGGAAAAAAAATGTGGTTATGCCATCACTGACCAACGTACCTCCAAACTCCCCTTTGCCAAGGGTTTGCAGCAGCTTCAACTCCTTCATGTTGAGGGACCATCCACCTGGAAAGACACGAGGCAAAAGGTGAAGCAGAACAAACAATGGTCTCTTGTGGGATGTTGGATATGGAAAGAAAAGGACCAACTCAGTCTTTAGAAGATACTCACTGCGTGAGAACTCATCCTGAGCAGCCACGGTGCCCTCCATGACCTTTGGCTTGATAAGGCGGGTACAGAGCCCATCAGCATCTGAAGTGTAATGCTGCCAAGGAAGATGAGAGTCAAAGGAATTAAGAATACTTTATGGGGTTGGATCCCAGATTAAGGTTATGTTTTATGCTCACTGCAATCTATGAGACAGGTTAGTCCTTGGTAAACAAAAACTCAGATTGGAATAGGACAAAAGCTTAGCCAAATTGCAACTGGATCCTACATTTGCCCACTTGGAAGCAAGTCCAGCTGAGTTCAACTGGGCTTTTCCCCAGGTTAGCATATAAAATGGGTTGCAGTGTGGATCCAGCCTAGTAAGTGTAGCCTAGTAGTTCAGTTATACCAGATGTGAGTGTCAGTACTATTGTTGTTTTGTGTCTTGCGTTGTTTTGGACCCTTTTCCTGCCTACCTGCAGATCCTGTCAGAATAGATTACCATTTCTGAAGATGTCCTCCAATATATACAAGTAAGGGAGAAAGATGGGCTGGGGGGATGGAAAGAAATTGCTTTCCGATGGCTTTCAACTTGTAACTTTTTCAATGGGGAAACTATTTGAGTTAATGGAGTCAATATCTTGGTTCTGGTGATATATTTACTTGGATTTTTAAACACATCAATGAATTATATTATCTTTTTAGTCTGTGATATGTGTATATGTTTCTGTGTTTTATCATGATGCAGTGGTTTGAGTGTTGGATTATGACTCAGGAGACCAGGGTTTGATTTCTGCTTGACCATGAAATCAGTTGGGCAAGTCACATACTCTCAGCCTCAGCGGAAGGCAATGGCAAATCTTCTCTGAAGAAACATGCCAAGAAAACGCCATGATATGTTCACTTTAGGGTGGCCATAAGTCGGAAATGACTTGAAAGCACACAACACACATTCCAAATCTGTTTGGGTTTTTTATATATGAAAAACTACCAAACACTACATCTTTTAAAAACAACAGATAGTATATCCTCCTCTTAGACGTTTCAACTTGCAATATTCTTTACTTTTAATTTCCATACAAATAACCAGTCTATATCTTAACAAATTTTGTACGTAAATTCTCATTTAAGTGTAATATTTATTTTATATCTAAAAAATTTAAAAAACAGTTGCCAAAAAGAAACCTTTAATGTTCTTAAACCTATCTTTCTGCAACCTGTTAATATTAAATACAGTGGTCCCTCCACATTCGCTGGGGTTAAGGGTGAAGGATGCCCATGAATGTGGAAAAACCACAAGTAAAAAAACACTCTTCTTTTTACCTAAGAGAACAACTCTCTAGGAATCTCCAGGTCCCCCAGTGCACCTCTATGGTCAATATCTGCCAGATATTGATCACAGAATAATGTCGGAGGACCTACAAATGCCTAGAGAAGTGTTTTCTCTAGGAACATATAACTTCCAGCTGAATTGCACTGGAGGACTTTGAGATTCCTAAAGAGATCAAAGCTGCAAATAATTAAATCCGCAAAAGTCAAAGCCGCAACTGTAGAGGGCCAACTGTATGAATTATTTCACAATACAGAAAACATGCAGGGGTAGCTGTGTGAATTATTTATTATTCAAATCTGTTTGTTTTTTGAGAGAGATGCTGGATAAAAATACATGGAGAATCTTAGACCTGGAAGGGACCCCAAAGGATTATCTAGTTCAACCCCCTGCCATGCAACAACACACAACCAAAGCACCCTGAAAGATGCTCATCCAAACTCTGTTGAAAGATGTCCAATGACCTGCTTCTAAGGCAATCTATTCCACTTTTGAATGGCTCTTACAGTAAAAAGGGGGTCTTTTTAATGTTCAGGCAGAATCTCTTTTCTTGTCGTTTGAATCCAAGACATCTGCCGCACCCCAAAACAGACAACTGTGGCACGCTCCTTCCACGAGGGGGCATCCTGCAGCTAAGCAGAGCTCCTGATGGCTTTTACCAAAAAGCCAACTGAGAGTGCCTTGCTCACATTCTGTGATTTTTACTGTTATCACCCCTGAGGAGTTGCTCGCATTTCTCTCTGCCACAGTTCCAAGAAAAAAGGAGTTCAATTTTCCCCCTCAGGCTATTGCTTCTATTCAAGAGGAACAGGCTTCTTCATCCTTGCTCCGATCCTGCCCTACTCAGACCCCAATTTTTCTGCCTTTGCCCAACAACCTCCCACCTAGCACATGGCACGCAAGCAAAGGGGCCCCTGCACCTGTTTCGGAGACTTTCGGTATCGCTCAGAGCTTCTTCCGTTCTCTGCAAAGCGAGGAGAGACACAGGAAGCATTTAGCACCTCTGAGCGTCATAGACTGTGACCAGGCTGCTTTATTTGTGTATTGGGTTGTGGCTGAGCTGGCAGACAACTTAACAATAGTTGGTGGGAAAAGAAAGGCTGGCCAGCCATAAGTCCTTTTTCTGGCCACATGGAGAAATAAAAAAATTCCCTTGGAATAGCTCTCCTTCCCAGACCCAGAGCATAAGGCTCCTAACACATTGCAGAATTACTGCAGATTGACACCACTTGGCTCTGTGCAATGGAATCCTATTATTTGTAGTTTGTTGTGGCACCAGAGCTCTTCTGTGTGCCTTCATGACATTTATGGCCACCTTAAAGTGAACCCATCATAGGGTTCTGTAGCATGTTTTTTCAGAGTGGGTTTGGCATTGCCATTCCCTGAGGCTGAGAGTGTGTGACTTGCCTAAGCATACCCAGTGGGTTTCCATGGTTGAGCCAGGATTCGAACCCTGGTCTACCAGAGTCATAGTCCAACACTCAAACCACTCCACCATGCTGGCTCTCACAACTCTCTGACAGAGAAGGCTGCATTTCTTACAAATCTACAGATCTCAGAATTCCATAGCATTGAGCCATGGCAGTTAAAGTAGTGTCAAACTGAATTAATTCTGTAGTGTAGACACAGATTCAGCTTGTCCTTGTGCAACAGTTAGCATCTGTATGCTCCAGCCCTGCAAACATGGGGCTGAGATAAGACACAGGAAGAGAGGCTAAGATAGCAGAACGGTTTCCTCTCTTTCTCTACTAGAACATGAGGAAAGTTGTTCTAACCTTTTGGATGACAAGACCCAGAATCCCCCACTCTCAATGGTCAAGGGTGTATCCACACTGCAAAGTTACACCAACTGGATACCACTTCAGCTGCCATGACTTATCCTCTGGAATCCTGGGATTTGTAGTTTGGTGAAGGATCTATTTTGAGGGCTAGCGTGGTATAGTAGTTTGCAGGATTAGGACACTGAGAGATTGGGGTTCAAATCCCTACTCAGCCATGGAAACCTACATTGCACAAGTCACACTCTCTCAGTTTTATAGGAAGGCAATGGCATCCCTTTTTCTGAATAAATCTGACAACGAAAACCCTATGATATAGTTCCTGTTGGAGTTGGCCAATGTTGCAATTGGCTAACAGTTGAAGTCACATAACAACAACGATGGACTTGAAAGTCATTGCTAGAGAACTTTAGTCCACCACCACTCCACCCAATCTCAGCACTAGAGTTCTCTAGGAGAGAATTCTAACTACTTCAGTAAACTACATCTCCCAGGATTCCACAGAACAGAACCTTGAGAGTCCAAGTGGTATTCCATCTGCACAAGAAGAAGGAACCATATTGTGTATGACAGGAATGGGCTACTCTGGCTCTCCTGTTGTTTTTGGACTGCATCCCCCATAATGTCTCCCCAACAGCTGAGATAGATCTGGAAAGCCAGTTGTTCATCCCAAGGTATAACACCTTGCCTCAGCCCAGGGGCCCTATAGATGTCTTCAGCTACAGCTCCCATCATCTCCCAGACATGGATACAAGCCAGGATGATGGGAACATCAAAGTGCTATAACCCAAGATTTAACAAGAAACAAAACAAAACACAAACATACACACAGGCGGCCACAAACACAAATGAGCAGGTGGAAAATTTGCAAGGCAGATTTTTTGCAAACAATTGCAGGCTAGGTTGCTAGGGAAGCAGCTTAAATCCAGCAGGTGCTGTGCATGTGCAGATGCCAGCTTTCTTTCCTCGGTCAGGAATTGCCACTGCTCCCTTTGTGTCTGGGATTTTAAAAAGGACTCCCCAGACACAGAGCAAAAACTGGGGCTCATTCACACCACACAATTACAGTGCTTTTATTCCACTTGAATTGCCATGATTCTTTCCCATGCAGTCCTGGAATCAGTACTTTGCTGAGGCACCAGCACTCTTTGGCAGAGAAGGCTAAAGACTGTGTAAAATGACAAATCCTAAGATACTATAGGATGTTGCCAAGACAGTTAAAGACACTTCCGTAGCATCACCACAAAGCTTCAGCTTACCTCCACTAGCTGCATGAGGTTTTCAAAATAGACCTCTTCATCGATGCTGAGCTTGCTGGAAGAGTAGATGATGCGGTAGTGCTCTACTTTCCCTTCGCAGCTGACGCAGAGGGTGTAGTCGCCTGGGTAGTTGGTGCTTTCTCGCACGAGGAAGAGGCCCGTCTCTGGTGGGTACAGCAGCCGCTCTGCCTGTTCACGCGTGATCTTCCCATGGAACCAACTGGGGAAGAAGGAGAAAGAGAGATGCATGAATGGAGGAGAGGCAAGGAAAGGAACAAAAAGAATGAACCTGCTGCCATTTTGCATGGCACCCACTTTGTCCGTAACCCATTTTTCTAGCATTTTCAGTGCATAAAATAGGGTTGTCTTCAAGGGGGTCATTAAGAGTTGCGGAGCCAGGTGACACTTAAAGCATGGGTAGCACCACTTCAAGGAGCCCTGGTGGCGCAGTGGTTAAATGCTGGTACTGTAGCCACAATGTTGTGAGTTCAATCCCAAGGCTCCAAGGTTGATTCAGTCTTCCATCCTTTCATAGGTCAGTAATATGAGTACCCAGCTAGTTGGGGGCAATTGGATTACAGATTGTAAACTGCTTAGAGTGTTGAGTTCACTATGAAGTGGTATAGAACTGTAAATGCTATTGGTATTCTGCCCAAACATCTGCCTTTTGACAGATACGGGCTGCTTCCCTTTAAAATGCTGAAGAGATGGCAAGAATGGAGTCAGGGTCAGTGGGAGGAGAAAGGAGAGGCTCCAGATTTTTAAAAAGATCTAAATTTTAATTTTTTAAAAAATATATATTATTTTAAAATTTTCTTTAAAAACATCACATCACATAGCAACTTTTCACTTTAACCACACAAAACTGTATATATGTAAATACATTTAAGCTGCATATGATATTATAATTTAAAGGTATACTTTTAATATTGCTAGTTGTTTATGTCACAGCTATTACCATTACATTCAGTGACATAAAAGAATTATGATTTATGAGTAACTTTAGTACAAAAAAATATGATTCAAGATTCTGCTCAGTGTAGCATGGGAGGAGGTCAATGGGGAGATGACACCATGCGTTACCGCACTGGGTAATGCCAAGCATAGTGACGCCACTGGTTGGTTTAGGGTTGCCATAAATCAGAAATGACTAGAAGGCACACAACAATAGGACCATGTGACTTTTTTTTTTAAATTATCCCTCTAAACAGTGAGGAATAGAAACAGTTTTACGGTGGCGGTTGTTTTAAAAGAAACTAGGAAAAAAGCAAATTGAGCAAAATACAAATTTGGGACTCACGGCATCAGGCTGAGCTTGATTCCAGCTTTCACGCCTTCCCGTTTCTGCACATAGTTGGCTGGGATAATGCCCTCACGGCCCACTTTGTTCCTTGCTTTGTACCAGTTGGGATCCTGGGAAGAGAAAGCCATCGTGAGCAATGACGGGTGAGTCACAGAGAATGGTTTCACGTCCCATGGTGTGCCAAACAAATCAGTCAGTGGGCGGTCATTTACTTCTGACTTTGTTGGCCAACCTCGGTGCTGCTTTCTTCTCGATCCCATATAACTGAATGCTTCACCAGGGTTAAAATCCCCCTGCAATAAATATCTAGCACAGCTAGGATTTAGTTTCCAGCTATCCTGGTTTTCTACTGGAATGGAGATTCATCCTGTCCCTTTCTCCTATCTGAGCAATGGGAAGGTGTCACATGGGAGCCTGAATCAAAATAATAATAATAATAATAATAATATACACAATCTACTGCCTAAGGCAGGTGTAGGCAACAGTGGCAACTATTAGCCCCCTAGCAGTCCTTGGATGGCAGCATCTTCCTCACTGTACCCTTCATAAAAAAAAGATCCAAAGTGTTGTTTGCCCCAAAATGCCCACCCATCCACACATCCCTCAAGGGAGTGTGTGGGTATCTTGCCCATCCCCCATAGGCATTAAGGGGCAAAAGAAAGAGAGAGAGAGAGAGAGAAACAAACCCTGAGGATAGTCTTTTGTGGGATTTTTGGGCTATGTGGTCATGTTCTAGAAGAGTTTATGCCTGACGTTTTTGCCAGCATCTGTGGCTGGCATCTTCAGAGAAATTTCTCTGAAGACGCCAGCCACAGATGCTGATGAAACGTCCAGCATAAACTCTTCTTGAACAAGGCCACATAGCCTTGAAAACCCACAAAAAACTAGGGATGCCGGCCATGAAAGCCTTCAACTAAACCCTGAGGAGCTTAGGGAACATAAAAGTGCTGCAGCTTAAAGCAGGGTGAGTATGGCAGGATACAGACTGCCCAGAAAGGGCAGTCTCCCGCCGCCCTGGTTTGCTCTGCAAGGGAGCCGCAGCGGACAAACCGCGTGGCTCCATCATGGAGCAAAAAGAACCCGCAAAAAGCAGGTTCTTCTTGTGGTGCTTTTGTGATGCTGCAAGGTGCCAATGGTGCACTTGCGGTGTCACAAAGGAACCGGAATGTGCGGAAGCTATGTGTCCGTCACGTCAAAATAGTGGCACCTGTATGTACAGGGCACCGCCATTTTGACGCCCTGGTCACGTGCGAGGGGCGAGTCGCATCTGGAAGCGCCGCACCTCACACATAATGACAGCGCCCCGTAGGGCCTGTCTGTACAGTGCCTAAATTTCTTTCCCTCGATAATCACATTTTTAAAGGAACAAACTATTGTGGGTCAGTGGCTAAAATGGAACAAAGCTGGGTAGGACCGAAGCTAAAAGTCTGTGGAATTCTCTTCAACGGGAGGCCAGGTTGGCCTCCTCTTTGCTCTCCTTAAAATATTCACCAGGCAAGATGGACGCCCCAAAGTTTGGAGAAGTGACCTTTTTTGGACTATACCTCCCAGAATCCGCCAGCCAGCATGGCATTCTGGGACTTGCAGTCCACCCAATCAACCTTTTCAAGCTTTCGGACAAGTGCTTAATTCTCCTGGTAAATATGGATTGCTACATCAGCCAAACCTCTCCCCGGGATTTGACCCAGTGGCTTACTTTGAAAAGAACTTTAACTAACGCTCACGTTTAATTATGACACACATTTTTCCCCATTTTGGTTTGGGTCCCAAGGGACAGGAGGCAGGCCACAAAACTAAGTACAGAAAACTTCAAAACCTTGCTGAGATTTGTGCATTATTTCCAGACGGTATGTAAAAGTGTTTGACATTCTTCTCTTCTACCCAATTCGTGCTAAAATTTTTAGAGCAAAGATTCTCCTTCTGCCAGAAACACACCATCTGAAGCCCTGATTTTGCCACAACAACCCATGCAAGGTTAACCTCCAAATTAAAATAATAGCTACACATTATAGGTGGGGACAGTCAGAATATGTCTGCAAGCTTCAACTGGTTCAAAACTTGGTAAGCAGGGCATTAACTGGGATCTGCATAACCAATGGCACTGTGCCAGTGCCCTGTTCTGGGTGCCCATATTGCCTGAGTGGCTACTGGGGTTGGGTACTTTTTGACAGTGGCACACTACCTGTGAAACATAGTTCGCAACAGGTTAGTGCCTTTTAGGTATCAATTATAAAACTTGTTCACTAGGTACAAACTTTTGGCAGCATCGCAATTTGTGATGCATTTCGTCCCTGTTTTATTTTATGTTTTCTTGGTTGCCAACTCTGTTGTCATTTTGCTATATGGAAATAATTAAAAACTAGGTAAGCTGTCTTGGTGGGTTCAGTACTTCTGGAAAGGAGACAAGCAGATGTTTTCAGTAAATGATCCATGCCCATAAACCTGCAAATTAGAGTGAGTGCCTCCATTCCTCAACCAGTGATGTATGATTGCTGAAACCCTCCTTTATAAATTCTTCTCATGTAGCCAGTTTCATATATCTGGAGCCACAGTACCATCCTCAATATATAAGTGACGATCTTCTAAACCAGGGACTCTCAACCTCAACTAGAGATTTTGGACTTCAACTTTCAGACACTCCAGCCAACAATGACTGAACAGGGATTCTGGGAGTTGAAATCCAAACTACTTTTCAGTCCAAAAATTGAGAATCACTACTGTACAGAAGCCCAAGGCAGGAAGGCATAGAGAAGGAATAAAGAACAAGCCTTGGGTAAGAAACTAATCCTCAAGCTTTGCTAAAGGGTAAACAAGATTCTGTCTGATCTTGGAAGCTAAGCAGGGTCAACCCTGGTTAGTACTTGGATAGGACATCACCAACATATACCAGGTGCTGTAGAGTATATTTCAGAGGAAGGAAATGGCAAAATCACCTCTAAGTATTCCTTGTCTAAGAAAATCCTATGCAATTCATGAGGTTGCTATAAGTGAATAAGCGACTTGAAGTCATATACACACATGTACAAAAATACACAACAGAACACACACAGAGAGAGAAAGACACAGATTCTACTTTCTGTTTGCTCTTTGGCACCAGAGCCAAGTAGGTTACCTTGGTGACTGAGATGATGGTGAGGACATCCCCTTTGCTGAATGAGAGGTCCTGGTCGGCAGTGCCATGGAAATTGTATTTGGCAATACATTCCGTACCAGATGGCCAGACAGCCTGTTGGAGAGAACAGAGGCATATTACAGACTGACAAGTCTCTTCTTACCATTACTGGTGAATATTGCAAAGAAGGAAGGGGAGCAACCTAGATACACAGAGGCCAAGTTCCTGTAGGGCATGGCACAACTTAAAAGGTTTGCATGCCGAAATATGTTACATCTCCCCTGGATTCTTTTAGGGGCTGCTGCTATGGTTATATCCCCTGCTGAAATCCACTGGGCTCCTTGGGAGATCTCAATAGATGTTATAATTATTCTACAGCTGGCTACAGGGACAAAGCCAAATTTGTTCTTGTCATGTGCCCTTAGGTAATTTCTGACTTATGGCAACCCTAAGGTCGACTTATTACAGAATTTTCTTGGCAAGTTTCTTTAAAGGAGGTTTGCCACTGCCATCCTCTGAGGTTGAGAGAGTGTGATTTGCCCAAGGTCACCCAGTGGGATTCATGGCTAAGGTGGGAATTGAACCCTGTTCTCCAGAGTCTTAGTCCAACGCTCAAACCATTACACCAAATTGGCTCTTGACAAAGCCAATTTCCCTCCCAAAACACCTCTCCACCAGTGAGGTGTAAACAGTTTGAGTGCCGGACTCTGGGAGACAAGGGTTCAAAACTCCACTTGTTCATAGAAACCCACTGGGTGGCCTTGGGCAAGTCACACTCTCTCAACATCAGAGGCAAATCTCCCTCTGAAAAAATCTTGCTGAGAAAACCCTGTGATAGGTTCGGCTTAGGGTTGCCATAGGTCGGAAATTACTTGAAGGCACAACAAGTCCCCACCAGTAACAGAATGGTCATGGTGTGAGGTTGCAGAAGCTGAACAGAGATGTGTAGGGAAGTTGTTCCAAGGGGGAAAGAGAATACCAGCCTCCACAACAACCCTTTCCACCTTTGAAAAAATAGGGTTTTCTTTTAAAACTAACAGAGCAGAAGTGCCTTGTAACCTGCTTAAAAGATGAATTGCCCCACATGGTAGTTTATAGGATGGGCAATTCACCCCTTTGGGGAAGGACAGAAAAGGAGCAGTTTGGGGGAGTCTAGGAAGGCTAAAACACATGTGGGCCCTGGGCCACCTTTGTCCAACCCATGTTCAAAATGAATAAATATTGCAGCCCTGCTTTGCATTACAGAAAGTAGCAGGGTTGGGAGGAAATAAGAGAGCGAGACCCATGTTTTTTGTCTTTCATAGAACTGTAAAATCTTATGAGTTAGAAGGGTCTGCAAATATCCTCTCATCCAAATTCCGGCCATGCAGTTATGTAAAACACTTCTGAAAGATGTCCACCCAAACTCTCTTCAAAGACCTCCAAAGAAGGTGAATCCACCAGCCTCCAAGGCAGTCCATTCCACTTTCAAAGAGCTCTTACAGTAAAGAAGTTCTTCCTAACACTGAGATGGAATCTCTTTTCTTATAACCTAAATCCACTGCAAAGAGACCTTGTTGCACCTTTGAGACTAACTGAAAAAAAAAGAAGTTGGCAGCATGAGCTTTTGTAGGCTTAAGTTTACTTCCTCAGATGCATTTGTGTTCTAGTCTCTTGGGCAGCAGAAAACAAGTTCGCTCCATGTTCTACATGACAACCCTGCAGATATTTAAAGATAGTGATCAAGATAGTCTTTGATCAGGGTGGCCAGACATCCTTCTTTTCCCAGACATGTCCTACAATTCAGCCTTCTGTCCAGCAGAAATTCCAAAAGGTCCTCTATTTTGAACATGATGAAGAAGCATGAATTTATATTTCTATCAGTGTTTTTAGCTTGGATGGCATTTGGGAAATGTCCTTTATTTTTCTTAAAGGTCCTACATGTTGCAGTGCCTTGTTCTCCTTTGTGATTATGATACCTGGTCACCCAGTCTTTGATGTAGGGTGCTCACAACACCACGCACCAAGCACTCACACCAGGGTGCCTGCAAAGTTAGAGGTTCAGCTATTGACTCAGGATGTTGTGTGCAAATCAAACTCTTCAACTAGAGATGGTACGCATCCTTGCACAGTATTTAAATGAAAGAGACCATCTCACTCTCCCATTTCCTCACAGCGGGGGCCAGAGCTTGGGTGCCTTCCAGTTCTCTGCACCTGGAACACGTTTGCTGTTTGATGCCATTCTGGATGGTACCCACAAATCCCACCACATCACCCTTGTCTAGGTGGAAGACTCTGTGCCTCCAAAAGTTCAGAATCAAGTTGCTGTTTTAGGAACGATAAGCTTGGTTCCTGGCAAGAAATGTTGGTATCAGGGGTACAAATAACATGGAAAGAATAGGATTAGGTTCTAGGTCTTGTAAACTCAGGCTTTCCTTCATTGAATCAACCCATGTGTAATGCGGTTCTCCTCTTTTCCTACTTTTGTCCATTTTGCCCAGCATTATTGTCCTTTCCAGTGAGTCACATAGTCTCATGAAATGTCCAAAATACAACGCACACAGCATACATGGCTTTTAAGGAGAGTTCAGATCTCATTTGCTCTTGGATCCACTTGCCTGTCTTTAATTGCCCTGGCTTTTTCCTACAGAATCCTGGGATTTGTGCTTTAGCGAGGCACCAGCACTCTTTAGAACTGAAGGCTCAAGTCTTCGTAAAACTACAAATCCCAGGATTTTGCAGGACAGAGCCATGGCAGTTAAGGTAGTGTCAAACTACTTTATTTCCACAGTGTAGATGCACCCCCAGAGTGTGGTGGAGTCTCCTTCTTTGGAGGTTTTTAAGCAGAAGCTGGATGGCCATCTGTCGGATTGCTTTGATTGTGTCTTCCCGCATGGCAGGACATGGTTGGACTGGATGGAGCTACAGCACTTAGAGTGGCGTGAAACTACGTTATTTCAGCCGTGTAGATGCATCCTAAAAGATGCATTAAAAGTACTGCAATAAAATTGAAAGACAACACAAACTATTCCCAGCTACCAGACTTTGTTCTCACCTGCACTCCTGACATCTTCTCTGGGGGTTCTGGTGACTGGATCTCGCAAGAAGGACACGTCACTTGGTACCATGAGACCTAGACAAGAAAGAAGATTTCTGAGGTCACATTCTGTTCATCCAAGCATGCAGACCTGCTCTCTTACCACTGAAAGGAGCTTCCACGCCCTAAGAACAGTTATGAGAGCTTTTTTTTTTAAAGGTAGTTTTCAAGCTATTTCCTCTCTAGCTTTGCAACAGCACACTCTTTACCTGCACCTATTTTTTTTTTAAACGGCATGTTGCCCATTTGCCATTTCTGGTAGAGGCGGATGCCTACCAAAGCTTGGAAAAGTACTGGGTTTAGAACTACATTTTCCAAAACATCCACAAACAGCATGGTCACTGGGGGGATTTTAAGAACTGTATTCCCAAAAAGCATGGTGTGTGAGAGCCAGTGCAGTGTAGTGGTTTGAGCATTGGACTGTGACTCTGGAGACCAGGGTTTGAATCCCAGCTCAGCCATGGAAACCCACTGGGTGACCCTTAGGCAAGTCACACTCTCTCAGCCTCAGAGGATGGCAATGGCAAAGCCCCTGTGAGGAAACCCCATGATAAGCTCGTTTTAGGATTGCTTAAGGCACACAATTCCAAGAAAACAAGCTTTTCGGATCTCTGAACCCCAACTATAAGAATAAGAACTATAAGAATGCATCAGATTTATAACTTGAGATACAGAAGAGGGTGGAAAGGGCAAATGTACTTTTTCCCACTGTGTCAAGGTTGCCCTTTGCTCCTGTGCATTTAAAATAGAAGACCCCTCCGCAGGTCCACTTACCAACAACAGGTCACTTTTTATCTACAAAGAGCTTCCTTTCTGACTCATTTCTGCATGTTAAGCTGTTGCTCAAGAGCTAGGCATGGATCAAGTGAGCATCAGTTGGTAATTTTGGGAAGGGAGGAGTGAGCATGGCTCAAGATGATGCTTTGTTCCTGCCACAGTTAATCAATCAAGAGTAAGGATTATTGTTTCTGAGCTGCCATGGGTCCCTCATTGTTAGAAAGATGGCAAAAAAAATTGCAATAAATAAATAAATAAATAAATAAAATAAGAAATAAGATATCTTTGGTGCTCTTCTTGGGTCAGCTATACAGCTTAGGTCCAGGTTATTTGAAGAACAGTGGCTGCATCTGCACCACAGAAATAATCCAGTTTGATACCACTTTAACTGCCATGGCTCCCTCCCTAGAGAGGCCAGGATGGCCCCAACCCTGCTCTCCTTTTGGCAGCTGGTAAAAACATTTTTGTGCTATCTAGTTTTTTTCAAAGTGACAAGGGGTTGGGCTTTTAAATGCTGTGCAATTCAGACGGCAAGGTTTGCATGTCATTTTAATTGCATTTTAATATTTAAATGTGGATGTTTTTAATTGTTTAATTGTTTTTAAACTTTATACTTTATACTACAATCCCATATTCGTAACTCTGGGGGATCCATCCCAGACACACACACACACACACACACACACACACCGCAAATACAAGAAAATGTCGAACTTCAAGTCCCATTGTCCCTAATGGCGGTGAATGCACCATTGGGGACAAAGGGGCTTGCTGTCTGCAGATGCTGAAATCTGTGGATGGCAAGGCCCCACTGTACTTTTGTATTCTTTTTAATCTGTACTGTTGTAAATTGGTTGGCAACTGCCTTGAGTCTCTATATCAGAAGAAAGACAGGACATAAATAAATAAATGATGATGATGATCATAACCTTCTGTAAATCATTCAGCCATTTACCAGTAGTTGATTCTGAAATACCTCCTGCCCATCCTTTGTAGGACAGTAGATGTCTCCGGAGAGCCTGTGAGTCGAACATTCTTCACTGAAATGCCTACTTGAGTGTGCATCTGTCTGCAAGCCAGACACTCCCTTCAATTTCAGTTTTCCCTTTTTCACAAAAGGCTGGATGTCTATCGGCACTCAAGCTAAATGCTACTGCTCCAACCATGATGTTTGGAAAAAAATGTCTTGTACATAAACAGACTACTGATGCCACAAAATAGATGTGGGTAAATAGTTAGTCTGCCATATTCACAGATTCTTTATCCACAGATTCAACCATCCACAGTTTGAAAACATTCCAAAAATGCAATTTCCAAAGAGCAAACCTTGATTTTGCCATTTTATATAAGGGACACCATTTTACTATGCCATTATATTTAATGGAACTAGAGCATTCATGGATTTCAATATCCATATTTTGGTATTAATGGGAGTTCCTGGAACCAAACCCCAGTGGGTACCACTGTAATGCCCTTTGTAGTCTTCTGATAAGTTTAAACAACATGCACTGTTTAGAAGCAATTGTAGAGGCAACACACACACACACACACACCGGTGGTGCAGTGTCAACTTTTTCAACTGCAGGTATTCCCACTACCAGTCCCAATGCCCATGCCCTCCAAGGAGATCCAAAAACGCAGACAGTTGCATTGATCCAAATCAACAAACCCATCCTAGTAGTGGAAGCAGGAGGTTTCCATGTCAGGGGATGCTGTGAATCTGCTCTGGCTTTTATTCCAGATTTTGAAGGAAGTCCCAAGGCATAGAATTCTCCCTGACAAAACAGGTTCAGCACTTTGGAAGGTGGCACCCCTGGCATGGGATTCACCACCTGTGAATCTAGCAGTTTTCACTTCCACCAGTAGCAGCTCTTTAGTAAAGCGAATGGGTCTGGATTGCCCATGAAAAACAAATATTGTGCATTGCAATGAGAAGTTATCAGAACAATATATACCTGCTGGGCATCAACAGTGTTGGAAGGACTGCAAACTAACTGGGAGGGAACAAGAAAGAAAGGGAGAGATTTGCAAAGACTACTGTCCCTGCCTGTCAAAAAGTCCCATCAATTCAGTCCCAGGAGCTTTGGCTCCACTATATCCTCTCTTTCTCTCTGTATGCCTTCACGTCATCTGTCAACTTATGACATCCCCATGAATTTCATAGGGTTTTCTTAAGCAAGGAATGCTCAGAGGTGGTTTTGCCAGTTTCTTCTTCTGAAATATGGCCTACACTGCCTGGGATTCCTTGGTAGACTCCTTTCCAAGTACTAACCAGGGCTGACTCCTCAGCTTCTAAGATCAGAAAGGATCTGGTGCCTTTAGTGCCTTTAGGCCCTACTATAACCCTTGTTTTGTTGCTGTGCATCTTCAAGTCATTTCCAATTATGGTGACCCTAAGGTCTATCATGGGTTTTTCTGAGGCTGAGAGTATGTGACTTGCCCAAGGTCACCCTGTGAGTTTCCATGGCCAAGCAGGTATTCAAACCCTGGTCTCCAGAGTCTTAGTCCAATGCTCAAACCACTACACCATACTCTAACCTTACTTGCCCACAATGTTGAAAGTCACACAGGATGGGGGTTATAAGAACAGAGGCTCCCAGGAATAAAGCACATTTTTGGAGCATTCTTTCTTTTTACTCTTTCCTTGGCCATTTGTAACTATTGAGACAAGAGGCTTGCTACGCAGAAACCCAAGCAGAAAAGACTGCCTTTATTCAAAATAAAATACCTTTTAAAATATCACTCACTCCCCGCCCCACCTGTCTCTTTTATGAACCAAGGATGAGCTTCTGAACATCGTTGGACCTACACTTAATTTAATAGCATCCCCAGCGCTTGATGGATGGCCATCTTCGGGAAAACGTTGAGGGTCCATTAGAGAGCCTCATTGATCGTGAAAAGGAGGGGGAAGCTTGCCAAGAATGATGGTTATTGAACAAGGCTAATACCGCTGGACAGGCTTGTCTCAAAGGAGGCATCTAAACCACTTATCTGCACACAGTATAGTGAAACCGCACAATTGTGCCAGATTTCATTGCAGACTTTAACAGCTCGATCCTACAGAATCCTGGGATTTGTAGTTTGGTGAGGCACCAGCACTCTTTGGCGGAGGCGGCTTTGTAAAGCTACAGATCTCAGGATTTCCTAGAGTGGAGCTACAGCACTTGAAGTGGTATATCAAACTGCAGGATTGCTACAGCGCAAATGCATCCTGAGTCCAATAGTATTAGCCCGCTATATCCATGGATTTTTTATCCATGGATTCAAGCATCCATAGTATGAAAATATCCAAAAATAATATAAATTCCAAAAGCAAACTTTGGTCTTGCCATTTTATAGAAAGGACACCATTTCTCTATGTCACTGTATTCAATGGGGCTTGAGCAACCACGGATTTTGGTATCCATGAGGGATCCTGGAACCAAACCCCAGCAGATACCAAGGGTCTATATTCAAACCACTACATCAGTGATTCCCAAACTTTGGTCCTCTAGGTGTTTTGGACTTCAACTCCTAGAAGTCCCAGCCAGGTTGGCTAGCAGTAGGGAGCTGAAGTTCAAAACATCTGGAGAACTAAAGTTTGATAACCACTGCGCTTGGGCATACTGGTTCTCAATAATGGTTTGAGCATTGGACCATGACTCTGAACGAATCACCGCTCAGCCATGGAAACCCATTGAGTGACCTTGGGCAAATCACACTCTCTCAGCCTCAGAAAGAGGCAACAGCAAACCCCCTCTGAACAAACCTTGCCAAGAAAACTCCATGATAGGGTCTTAGGGCCGCCAAAAGTCAGAAATGATTTGAAGGCAGAAAACAACAAAAAGGAAACCCGAGTTAAAAACTGTCCATGGCTATAGTGTATGCATGGAGATGAAACAATCACTCCACGTTGAAACACGATCACTTTTTTGGTTCTCAATAAGAGGCGCTCAGGATGGAGAGACAGTAAGGTCACAAATACCTCAACTTGACAGATTGCTTAGTGTCTCAATTTTTTTTTTAAAAAAAAGTACTTTCAGTTGATTTTGATTTTTCTAAAGCTTATCAGATTGTCAGATATGCCTTGCTATGCACTTTCTGGTTTACTCAGTGTCTTCGTGCCGCAGAACGTACCAGCCGTTTGCACTCAGACCACAATCCAGTCACACCTAAGCAATGAAAATTCCATACAATACCAACCCACATGAACACCATCTCCATAGGTCCATATCCTTCGCCTCCCATCTTGGAGCGTCGGATTAACTAGTCATAAAGTTAATAGCTACTTGGAATTCCGTTTTCCAAAAAGGAATGACATTGTATTGCAACTTGAATAACTACATTGCATTGCAATGGAGAGCCAGCATGGTGCATTGCTCTGAGTGTTGGACTACAACTCTGGAGACCATGGTCCAAATCCCTGCTCAAGCATAAAAACCCATTGAGTGACTTGGGCAAGTTACATTTGCTCAGCCTCATAGGATGGCAATGGCAACCTCCCTCTGAACAAACTTTCCAAGAAAACTCTAGGATAAGTTCACTTTAAGGGCACCGTAAGTCAAAAATGACTTGGAGGCACACAACAACAAGGAACAGCAAAAGAAATAGGACAACTGAGGGCTATTTTCTGATAACCACAATTGCAGTCACCTTCCACCCTAAAAATAATGGTAAATAATTAATTTATTAAAGCAAATTTGCAAACTGCGGGAAGAATAGAGTTCTCTTAGGTCCTATTCTTGGGTTATAAATCATGAAGCCTAGGGGCAACATGTGGCCCTCAATACCATTTTTGAAGAATCTAGGCCCCCCTTACTTTTTATCCTGTAATTCTGCCCTGCCCTCAGTGGGGAAACCATGCCTCCACATGGCATGATTTACATCTGAAACCCAACATATCTCTCCACTTGTTTGAGTAAAGAATCCAAACAAGCCAAATGCTGCTCACTCAGTTTAAGAGATATGGATGGAGTTGACAATTGGTGGGTGTTTGAGGAGGGAATGTGGTGCTGGTGGGGAAAGAAGAGCCACAGTTAATCCCATGAACACATCCATCCAACTTAAGGCAAAGTCACAAAAGCCCTAAATATTCTGGAAGCTGCGGGCCATTTGACATAGAGTGATATTTCTTTGAAGTTGTTCACAGTCCCTGAAATGATGCGAACTGAAGGGCTTTTAAAAAATTAATGCATCGCTCCATCATTTTCACTGCCTGGGTATTCGCCCTTCAATGCTCTATAAAGCCGAGAAATCAAACCATGGGTCATTCCCTTCTATTTTTAGTTAACTTAACCCTTCCTCTTTTCATTTTTAGTTATTGTTAATTCTTCCTCCTTTGACATCTAAGCTGCATCCTACCTGTTTCTCTTTCTTCTCTCTTTAAATTTATGTTTAACGCTTTATTTAGGCATCCCTCTTGCTACAGTTGCTTCATAACAGGACACCTGGAAGTCACTGGCAGACTCCCCCCCAAGTACTGACCATAGCTGACCTTGCTTAGCTTCCAAGATCTGGTTGGATCAGGTACCTTTAGGGTATTGACTTGAATTGTTGTTGTTGTTGTTGGGTACCTTCAAGTCATTTCCAATTTATGGGGACCCTAAGGCAGAACTATCATGGGGTTGGCAAGATTTGTTCAGAGATGGTTTGCCATTGCTTTTCCCTGAGGCTGAGAGAGTGTGACATGTCCAAGGAAACGCAGTTGGGTTGATTGCTGAGTGGGGAATTGAACCCTGTTCTCCAGAGTTGTGGTTCAACACTCAAACACTACACAAAGCTGGCTCTCTCACACGGATGACAGTCCAGTACATCTGCCAGGCAGCATAAATACCCTAAAGGCACCCTAAATACCCTAAAGACACCAGATCCTAGCAAGGTCAACTGTGGTTATTACTTGGATGGAAAACCACCAACGAAACCCAAGGTGCAGTAGGCTAGATTTCAGAAGAACGAACTGGCAAAACAACCTCTGCATCTTCCTTGCCTAAGAAAACCCTACACAATTCATGGGGTCTACATACATTGTTAGATGACTTGGAGGCATACACACAGGCACACAACTGCTAGGCGCTGGGTAGGCACTGATCTGGAGATAAAAACAAAGCTTGCAAGTTTCTATTTATGTCATTCTATTTCTTCTGTTTCTTTTTGAGAAGGTAGATGGGACTGGCAGTGCAGCCCTTCAGATATTGCTGGACCCATCATCCCCAACCTCTGGATCAGTTGGCTGGGGCTGACTGGAGCTGTAGTCTATCAATATCCAGTCAGAGACACACCCATCCTTAACCTTTGCTTTAGACCAGTAATTCCCAAATGCTGGTCCTCCAGGTGTTTCGGACTTCAGCTCCCAGACGTCCTAACCATCTTGGCCAACGGTCTGGGATTCTGGGAGTGGAAGTTCCAAACATCTGGAGAATCAAAGTTTGGGAACCATTGCTTTAGACACTGTTACGGCCCAGCCCTTCACACCAATGTGAAGTTTCAATTCCAGAGAGCATACCTGTTGGAAGAGTCCTACATAACTCCAAAAGCTTGCACACACCTCTGTCAAAGAAAAGACTGGTGCAACGGAAAGGTGTTACTCCCAAACCTGGTATCATTGTGATCCGAGTCCTCCAGAACAAGATCTGGAAATGGCATTAACCAGGACCCTTTCTGGTTTGATAAAGAATGGTATTTCTCTCACACCACTCTTCCTTCCTTCAGGCACTGAATCTTGGCTGTCCTGCATTTTCACTTTCTGAAGGCAGAAGCCCCATTCTGCTCCATTGAGACCACACAACTGCAAATCTTCCTGCCTCCCTTAGACCCACCTGCCTGTCCAGCCCCCTTGGTTAAATTTAGCATCCTCACCGTTCCAACCTCCAAGGAAAGGCCCCGGAGCCCAGCAGCTGCTATTAATAGCAAGTGGGCACTCTGAGGCATTTGCTTCAACAGGTGCATGGCACAATCCCCATTCGGATGAGTCCAAGGGCTGCACAGATGCCAACGATAAGCAAAACCACCCACCCCCCTTCCTGGAAGAGATTTAGGCGAAGACAGACGGCAAGAAGGCAAAAAGAAGGGAAGGCCAGGACAAGGGGAGGGTCTTTTGTAGCTTAGTTACACTGACAGCTGGCACTCAGAGGTTGCCATCTGTCAGACCAGAATGCCCATCCGTGCAACCGTTCTGTGCCAGGTTGGATTTTGGAAGGTTCCGCCACTGCAGTTTTCTACACTCAGACCGTTCTACACTCAGACCGTTCAAAGCGACCTCAAGGGCTATCAAGTCATGCCCACCCTGCAACAAGGAACAAGAATTTCAAACTACAATTATATTAGAAGTTGAGACTCCCTTATCCAAAATGTCTGGGACCAGAACCACTTTGGATTTTGGGGATTTTGGAATATTTGCATCTATATTGTTGTTGCTTTGTGCCTTCAAGTCATTTCTGATTTACAGCCTAAGACGAACCTATCATGGGGTCTTCTTGGCAAAATTTGGTTCAGAGGAGGTTTGTCATTGCCTTCCCCTGAGGCTGAGAGAGTGTGACTTTCTCAAGATCACCCAGTGGGTTTGCCTGGTTGAGCTGGGACTCGAACCCCAGTCACGAGAGTCGTGGTCCAACACCCAAACCACTATGCCACACTGGCTCTCAATATATACAGACATAAGGAGATATCTTGGAGAGAAGACCCAAGTCTAAACATGAAATTCATTTATATTTCAGATACACCTTACACACATCACCTGAAGATAATTTGACACATAATATTTTTAATAACTTTGTGGGAACAGTTTGTGCAAACTGAACCATTAGAAAGGAAAGGTATCACTATTTCAGCCACCCATGGAAAAAGTTTTGGATTTTGGAATATTCTGGATTTCAGAATCCTAGATAAGGAAGACTCAAGCTGTACTTCTTTCTTTTCAGCTTACTTTCAATACATATGAACCAACTGGCCGGCTAACACCAAGCTACTCAACAATTTTATTTTATTTCTATTTTGCATTTCTTCCAAAGCTGGGAGGCAAAATGACTTACATATATAAAAAGCAAGAATCTTAACCCTGAACCAGAAAGCTGGGGTTTTTAAAAGAGAATTTGATTCTATGCCTTCAAACTGCTTTGATTTGACCAGAAAATATGTTCATCTCCTACCTTGTTACAGTCTTGTAAATCTATTTAAAAGCAAGGTTCCTTGCATTCTATGCAGAAGCAAAAATTAATATTGGGAGCATTTTTCTTTGTTCCGTTAAAAAACCAACACCACATGTTTCTATTCACTTTAAGTACATTTTTTTAAAAATGTCATCAGAAGATAGGAACAAGATCTATTAAATCTGTAGATTCGATTTGGACTACATTTCCCAGTGTTTCGTAAGCTGCTTCATGTATAAAGGACGGGGAAGAAACGACATCTGTGTTATAGATAATTTTAAACCCTGCAAACGGGAGGTCGATAAGGAGACAGGTCAGCACAGTCTGCAATTCTCCAACTCAGAATAGCAACCTCAACAAAAACAGCCACCTTCAAAAACTGCTGTTGTTCCATAGTTTGGACTTTAATCCCAGCTGGATAATAGCTCCAAATGCCTTCCCATTCACATTCTGGCAGGTGTTAACAGACAAGTTGCTTTTTTCCCCTTACCTAACCTTCCTTTGTGCAAAGGGTTTGTTGCTAAAACAGTGACATATTGCCAGGTGTCCTGGGAAATGCTATTTTCCCAGGCTTACCAGAATATAGATTGTTGTAAGAATAGGGAAGGAAGGAAGGAAGGAAGGAAGGAAGGAAGGAAGGAAGGAAGGAAGGGGGTTTAAAACCCTATAGCAGACCACATGATCACAGATTATATAAAGTCTCTATACATAAAATCTACACTGGCACGACTCGGTTAACAAAGCCTCTGATAGTGAAGCTCCGCTTTGCAAAGGCTTTGTGTCTACCCAGTCCACTCCCTATTTCTCCTCCTCTTCTTTTTCCTCTATCTATCTGTAAGATTTTTTAGCAGCATCAGCATTTATTTATTTATTATATTTATTTGTATCCTGCTCTTTTCTCAGGACTGAGAATCAGAGCGGCTTCACAGCATTAAAAACAGCATCAGGAGGATGATGGAGAAACACAGGCTTTGGGTATCTGGTTGCTATACCATGCTTGTAGTAAACAATACAATAAATACAGCTTCGTCCAGAAAAGAATGGTTCTGTTTCGGGTAGGATCTGCAAAGCACCAACAACTCAGAGATGAGGATTTACTATCTTAGACTACAAGCCCCCAAATTTTCTTTTTCAGTTGGGCCAATGGCCCTGCTGGCTGGGGGATTCTGGGATTTTTGGTCCAAAGGGGAACTTCTCCAAACTTAGATCACGGATGCAGGTTGAGTTTCCCTTATCTGGAATTCTGAAATATTCCAATTCAGAATTGTCCAAATAGGTGGCTGACAGTGATACTTTTGCTCTCTGATAATTCAGTGCACACAAAGTTTGTTTTCTGCATAACATTATTAAAAATATTGTGCATAAAATTACCTTCAGAACCAGGCCAACACCCAAACTGCACCACAAGCAGGGGAAAAAATAATACTAAAAGAACGTTTTCCAATCTTTGGCTCTGGCTTACCATTTCCTTAGAGAACCTTTGTGCAACACAGCCTTTCCAAATAGTCCTCCAGATATCCCAATAAAATAAAAAGCTAGCAGGCAGAGGTGCTGCCATACAAGGCTATGTGGGACTTTACAAGCCCACCAGCCAGGACCCAGGTCTTGCTGCGCTGGGTCTCCGAACAAGGGCCACTTTGTTTGTGCCATCTTGAACCATGCGGGTGTATGAGATCACTGGCAAGAGGCATCCAACAAGGGCTCCTCTGACTTAAAGCCTTCTCTGTTCCAGAGGAGGAGAAAGACGTAGGTGGCCAAAGCAGGATGAAGTCTAGGCACTAAGTAACTAGAGAGTTTGCACATTGCGGGGAGGGGATCCTCATGTTTGGAAGCGCCATCAGCACACAGACCCTTGTTTTCTCAATCTCTTCCTCCAGAGTTTGGGAAATTACTTTTTAAATGTTAAAATCCAATCCAGCGATGTGTTCTGAAGGTTGAGTCTCCCTTATCCAAAATGCATGGGACCAGAAGTGTTTGGGGTTTTGGATTTTGGAATATTTGCATATATATATATATATATTGTAATAGTACAGTAATAGCAATGGCAATAAGGATGCATTGCATAGTCATATAATTACTAAAAATTATATTGGAATGAGAAGTGGATTTGGACAAACAAATCGTGTGGATTCAAGAAAGAATATTAAAAGAAAATGTATGCTTTATTGTAATTCCAAAATGCAATGACAATGCATGAATTGGGGATGAGAGGTGGGAGATTTGAAGTTAAAAAAGAAAGGAAGTATATTGTTGAATATTTGGTTATACACAGGAATTCAAATAAAAGTTATAACTGTTTATATATATGGATATGCTTATACATTATGTATATGTGTGTGTGTTTTGTAATGGCTTATGCTACATAAATAAACTTGCTTCTTGCTATTACTTTTTTAAAATAAATAATTGTATTAATTTTCAAACATCCAATAAACAAGATTTCACACACACATACACACACACACACATACACACACACATGAAATCCTGTTTATTGTATAGCATAAGCCATTTAAAAAAACATATACTTAATGAGATATTTTGGAGATGGAACCCAAGTCTCAACATCAAATTCATTTATGATTCGTATATACTTTATAAAAATAGCCAGATGGTAATTTTCTACATAATCTTTTTAATAATTTTGTGCAAGACACAAAGTTTGTGTACACTGACTGAATCATCAGAAAACAAAGGTGCCACTCTCTCAGCCACTCATGTGGATGGTTTTGGATTTTGGACCATTTCAGATTTTGCAATTCTGGATAAGGGAGACTCAACCCGTACTGCACAGAAAATGATTCGCTGCCATTTTTCATTGCAATGTTTAAAAACTAACTCATGTTCCTCATTGCTTTTTTTTATTACTTAAAATGACATCAAAATGACATCAAAAATTCCTGCTTCTAACATGCTTAATGACACTATTAAAAACCAACCATAAATGGCTATTAGAAAACGTTACTCATTATACCCAATACATCACTATACTTACACTCACTCCTACTCACCGAGCTACTTGCAAAATGCAACTCCACTAAACCTTTGTCATCAATACGAGTAATTCATTCCACATAACTGTATGAGTGCTAACACATTACTTCCACACTTTGATTTCTCCCAATGTATTTTTAAATGCAGCTTCATCCCCAGTTCCATAAACTAACCTGGGAGAGATTTCCGATTAATGTCCTTTGATCCTTTCACACTGTACAATTGTGACATTTTGATATCACTTTTACTGCCACGGATTCCATGCAATGGGATTTGTAGCTTCATGGGCTATTTAAAATTCTCATCCAGGGAGCTCCAGTGCCTCCCCAAATTACAAACCCCAGGACCGTGCAAACCAGATTTTACAAAACCTGAGTGCAAACCAGATTTTACAAAGGGTATCTGTATACAGTACCATATGATGTCTTGTCCAGGAGCTGCCAGTAGGAGGAGGCAGAGGTAGTTCCACCATCTCATCCAGTGTGTTGTGTCTTTGTGTGTATGTTGTGTGTGAACAGCACCCAGGACTAGTTAGGCAGCAAAGAAAAAGCAGCCTTGTAGCTGCACCAGCAAAGGACAGGAAGGAAAGAGGGCAAACAGCTGAGTGAGAAAGATGGGCTCTGGAGGTTTTGCTGGCAGACAAGGAGCGGAAGAGGAAGCAAAACCAAATGCATACAAGTCGAAAGGGGTGGTATCACTTCATAGCACAACCGCATTCGCACATCCCATTCATTTGAGAGGTCTGGATCTGGTCAATAGATCTGTCGGCGACTTCACAACTCAGCTTTCATTTTGCTTTCTTAAAAGACGAGTGTTTCTAGATCTCAGGTCAGGAGCTGGTGAAGACACAGAGGCCAGTTCTACAGAAATAATAGTCAACAAAGAGAGAAGGTCCAGGAGCCACACTTCTCAACCCTGCCCTCCACAAAACATATTCGGGGTAGCCGTGTTGGCCAGATCACAAAGTACAATAACATCCGAAATCCACAAAACAGTGATATATGTAACCGGACAACCAAAATGCACAAAACACATGGCACAATCTTTCAAAGCTCCACTGGCTTCTTCATCAGGCAAAGGCGTCATGAAAGGTGTTTTTCCTGCCCTCCATGTTTGTGCCCCTGTATTGTAGTGTATTTATTGTACAGCCGGCCCTTCTTATACACAGATTTTTTTATACACGGATTCAAGCATCCACAGTTTGAAAATGTTCAAAAAAAGTATAAATTTCAAATATCAAACCTTGATTTTCCCCTTTTTATAAGAGACACCATTTTGCTATGTCGTTATATTTAATGGGACTTGAGCATCCACGGATTTTGTTATCCATGGGGGATCTTGGAACCAAACCCCAGCGTATAACAAGGGTCCGCTATACCAATTTATTAGAATTTAGTATTTATTTATAGCAGTGTAGGGCTTATAGGAGAGCTAGTGTGGTATCACGGTTTGAGCACTGGACTGCAGAAATAATCCACTTTGAGACCGCTTTGACTGCCTTGGCTCAGTGCTAGAGAATCTAGGGAATTGTAGTTTGTGGTGGCATCAGAGCTCTCTGACAGAAAAGGCTAAATGTGTCACAAAACCAGAGTTCCCAGAATTTCCTAGCACTGAGCCAGGGCAGTTAAAGTGGTTTCAAAGTGGCTTCTTCCTGCAGTGTGTTTTGGCCCTATGATTCCAGAGATCAGGGTTCGATTTCCTGCTCAGCCATGGAATCCCATTGGGTGACCTTAGGCAAGTCACACAGTCTCAGCCCCAGAAAAGATAGAATCATAGAATCGTAGAGCTGGAAGAGACACCAAGGGCCATCCAGTCCAACCCCATTCTGCCATGCAGGAACTCTCAATCAAAGTATCCCTGACAGATGGCCATCCAGCCTCTGCTTAAAGACCTCCAAGAAGATAGGTTCACCTTAGAGTTGCCGTAAGTCGGACATGACTTTAAGGTACACAACAACAACATTCTGTTTTACTATTTATTGTACATATTTGCTAGTTACCTATTTATTAGCTGTGAGAAGGATGCTGCCATCACCCATGATAATCCATCTTTTTCACATGAAACCCTCTCTCCTTGAAATTCACAGCTACCCTGCAAGGGAGATCAGTCAGAAAGAAAAAGAAATTGGTCCACAGTTATCTAGTGGGTTTTGTGGCCCACCGGCAACTTGAACTCAGAACTCCCATGCCCCAGCCCAATGCTCTAACCACTTTGTTGTTGTGTGCCTCCAAGTCATTTCCGATTTATGGCGAACCTATCTTGGGGTTTTCTTGGCAAGATTTGTCCAGAGGAGGTTTGCCATTGCCTTCCCCTGAGGCTGAGAGAGTATGACTTGCCCAAGGTCACCCAATAGTTTTCCATGGCTCAGCTGGGAATTGAACCCTGGTCTCCAGAGTCATACTCTAACATTAAAACCATACGCCACAATAATTCTTACCCTAAATACTCCCATATACCCTGGATGCCTCCAAACTCTGTTTCTTCCTCTCTCACTCTATTCCAATTAGAATCAAAGGTACCCAGATTTGGCAGAATATTTCCACTCACTAATTCATGTAAAATAAGCAATGACTCCATAAAGGAAACAATGGTCCTGAGTTTGCAAATGGTATTATAGTAAAGGCTACATTTACATCCTGGGCTTCAAATTGCACAGTTTTGTTCTTAGAGGAATTTGACAATTTTACCTGCCTGGTGAAGCCCTCTGGTTATGGCATTCATCTCTGTTTCGGCACCGGGGATATATTTTTGATATGTGAATGTTTTAGTATCAGTATTAACATGTTCTTAAGTCGGTCAAGGTTGTTGGTATGTGTTCTGCTTGTTAAAATTCCAATGAACACTGGTTTGATGCAAATAAAATTTAAGCTGAGTTGCATTTGCAAGACCTGAACAGACCTGTTCGTAACAGGACTTTTTGGAGATCTTGCAATCACTAGGTCACCATAAGTTCAAGTTGACTTGACGGAACATAAAAATTACCCAATATATGCTCGTCTACTCACTTTGTACAAGGCTGAATGCATACACTCCAACAATTCACAGATGAAAACCTGGAAACTTTTGACCAAGTAACGTCAGAATACAGTATAGTCAAGTACAGAAGCTAGGAAAGGCTGCAACTGCTTGCTTTTGCCTGAGTCTACAGGGCAAAGCAAGATGCCACCTTCCTTCCCTCATCGCCTCCATGCTGAGTTAAATGAATGCAAACTATTTTTGCATTTTGAACTGAGGCTGCATCCACATTGCAGCAATAATCCAGTTTGACATCACTCTAACTGCTAGGGTCAGTGCTATGGAATTCTAGGAACAGTAGTTTTGTGCGACATTTAGCCTTCTCTGTCAGAGAGCTCTGGACCACACCAAACTCCAGGTCCCAGAGTTCCATTCCATTGAGCCATGGCAGTTATAATGGTGTACACTGGATTTATAAATAACATAAAAAATAATAAAATATAATAATAATATAATAAAAATAATAAGAAAAAGAGAAGAAGAAGAAGAAAAGGCTTTATTAAAATCCAGTTTGACACCACTTTAACTGCATGGCTCAATACTATGGAACTCTGAGAACTGGAGTTTGGTGTGGCACTAGAGCCTCTGACAGAGAAATAATAGACAATAAAGACATAATAAAAGGCTACATAATAATAATAATAATAATAAGTATTTCTGCGTGCATGTAGCCTCAGCTTGCAGCAACTGAAGCAACTGGGGACAAAAAGGGGAAAGGTGGGAGGAGAGAGAGAAATGGGACATTTTCGGAGCAGCGGAAAAAGTGGGATGAGACAGGATAATTGGGTCCGTCCAAACTGGGACAGTTGGATGGATCTGGTAGCCTCAAAGCTCATTTGGGACAGTCTTGTGGTCCCTTGAGAGGAGGAAGTGAAGCAAGTATTTCACTGTGCAGATCTCCTTCCAGCCATGACTCTTTGACCGGCCTTTTGTTATGTCACAACCCGGTGGCTCACTCCAAGTCACAAGGGAAAGCCAGCATGTTACATCAGTCAATCAATTACATTTCCAATGCCCATCTTGCTGTGCTGCTCTGAACACCCAGATCTGTTCCGCGCTAGACACTGAAAGCGACAAACCTTCAGATAACTTAGCCTCCATCTCCAGGCTCTTCTGTGCCACCTTCCCTAGAAATCCAAACTGTGCCGCCCCCCCCCCAAGGAACCCTGCGAGATGTGGCCCAAGAAGAGGGAAAGCGCTACGGAAGTAGCAAAAGAAAGAAGCGTTTATTCATATAGACCAGATGCACGGCAGCGAAGAGCAAACTGCTCAACTTGGCATGTAAGGCTAAAAATAACAGAGAAAGCGGAAAAAAGATATGTTAGTCCACTGGACTACACACAACACACATGAAGTATGCAGTCTCAGTGCTTAAGAAACAGCAGCAGCAGCAGAAGGTTGGAACCTTTACAGAGGTTGGATGTCCACCTTAGGAGTACTTTAGGGAAGGATTTCTGCCCTGGCAAAGCATTGGAACTAGATGATCAATGATTCCTTTCCAATCCTATTTAAAAAGAGAAGAGGGAAGGAGCACTTAATCAATAACCGTTAATTCAACAGAAAAGGAAACCTATCAGCTTTTGCAAGCGTTGATGTTAGGACTTCATTATGACCTGAAGAACCGAAGTTTGACTGGTTGCACCACAGCTCTCAAATTCCTTTCATGTGCATTCTAAGCAAAAAAGACCCAAGAGAGACATTTCTGAAAAGAACCCTTAAGTCGGCCGGCTGGTCCTGACTTGCAGAAAAAAAGTTTGGGACCCACAAACGTAAGTCTAAAGCTGGTCAAAACTGATCCACAAATGTAGACTCTATAGTGCTTCTGAGGCAGAGGACTATCTGTCTGTCTGTCTGTCTGTCTGTCTGTCTATCTGCAGGGATCAGTATTGTATTTGTAGCCACTGGCTACATTTAAAAAAATTTTCCTGCATGGGCAATAACTGGTGGACTGGTGCAATTTTTAAGTGGCAACACTGTAAAGCAAATAACACAGAAATCTGAAGTGTTTGATAGGTAGCTCAATAAGAATAGTATTTGTTTCGGTCTGATTAGATAACACAACAAGTTTGGTGACTCTGCAGTCAAGTAAGCAGATAAGAGGCAGGCTGACATGCATTTCAAATTTTGGTATCGAATTCTGGAGAAATGGTCAGCCTGGTTGTGTTGTGGACGGGCCTTTGGTCTGACTCAGAGGTACACTTAAGTTTTGTTGTTGGGTCTATGCCTTCAAGTCATTTCGGACTTATGGCAACCCAAAGGGATTACAGTGAGCCTATCACGGGATTTTCACTGCAAGTTTTGCCTTTGCCTTCCTCTATGGCTGAGAGTGTGACTTGTCCAAAGTCACCCAGTGGGTTTCCATGACTGAGCGGGGTATTCAAACCCTGGTGTCCAGAATCATAGTCCAATGCTCAAACCCCCACACCATGCTGGCACTTAAGTTTAGTCATTTTAATTTATCTGGCTTAATCAAACAAGAAACTATGGGTGTTACCCAAGTCCTGCCTCCTTCCCACTTGAATCCTGTTCACTCTTTCTGCAGTTTCACTATATCTGTTCACCCAACCGAGCCAAAACGGTTCATGCCCTAAAAGAAATGCACGCCTTTAAACAACATGATTCTGGGACGAAGTGGTAGTTTCTTCCCTTTGAAATTAGAAAGGTGTCAGTTCCCAAACCCCACTAGCCAATGAATGCAACAGAATTCTGGGCATCTGGAATAGAAAGGACTACCCTTCACATCTCTCAAATCAGAGCTGCAAATCTATTTATTCTTGCAAAGTGACCATTAGTAAGGCTGCACTTAGGTCTATGTGTACAGCTCTTGTTGTTGTTGTTGTTGTTGTGTGCCTTCAGGTCATTTCCAACTCATGGTGACTCTAAGATGAACCTAGCATGGGCGTTTATTGGCATGAGTTGTTCAGAGGAGGTTTTGCCATCGCCTTCCCCTGAGGCTGAGAGCATGCAACTTGCCCAAAGTCATCCAATGGGTTCCACAGCCAATATGGGGAATCAAACCCTGGTCTCCAGAGTCATAGTCCAACACTCAAACCACTATGCCACACTGGTGCAGCTCTGAGATTCTGGTGAAATGCTTCCTTTCAAATATATTCAGTGCCTTTTCGTTCTTACAATTAAAAAGTGTAGCGGTGGACCACATGTGGCTGATAGGGTTGTTTTTGTGGCCCACAGACCACTCACAACCTCCTTTCTCAACAATACCCTTCTGTCTGGAAATAAAAGGATTGCACAACAGGGAGAATTTCCACTTCCTAAGCATCAGTTGTCCGAAGAACAAAGTGTAGCCTCCCCAGCTTGTTTTGCATGCACATACACACACAGAAACACACACCGAAAGAGAACCAGGGGTTGCCAAACATGAAGTGGACTACTGCCCACTTCCAGTTTTGAGTCCTCTGGTTTTTTTCCATTTCCCATGAAGATGGGGATCATGGCGGGTCTCAAGGGCACACGATTCACAATTGGCCATGCCATCACAGCTAAAGATGGCAAACATTAAGTCTCCCAGATATTTTCGACTTCAGCTCCCAAGATCCCCAGCTAGCGAGACCGAGGGAAGGGAATGATGTGATTCGTAGTCTGTTCCTATGATAGGTCAAAGGTTCTTTATCTCTGGTGCAAACAATGTAGGGGAATCACCTGTTGTGCCTTAAAATCGTTGACCACTACTTTATTTTCCTAGTAAATGTGAACATGAAACATTTAAACCATATTATACTTCCTTTAAATTTTCCCCCCGTCGCTTTTGAGATATTTATACAGCATGTCAAATTATTTCAGACTTAAAAAGCCCAACGCATCTCGGGAGAGGGCTAATGTGCTCTAAAGCCCAGTGCAGTATTAAGAGCTAAGATTTTGCATTTACGTCAATAAATAATACTTTTTAAAAGCAGAATTTAAGCTTTAGGTGTGGGTTGTGCTTCCAAAGATTCCTGCTGAAAAGGAAGCAAAAGGGCTACACCAGAAATACAAAGAGTTAAACAGAGTGCTTGCTATATGGGGTGGGTTTTGTGGTTTTATTGTGGTTTTGATGTTTGTAAGTTTGTATGTTTTTATATGATGTTTTAACTGTTTTAATGTATTAAGTTTTTAAAGAGTTTTTATTTGTTAGCCACCTTGGATCCCTTTCTGGGAGAAAGGTGGCATTGAAATTAAATAAATAAAGTGGACCAGGGCAGTTTCAAGCCGATCTTTGCACTGTCAGATAGGACTCAGGCAGTATGTCTCCTATTTCAACCAGAAGCTGGAAAAATTATCTTTTTCCAACTATACGTTCTGTAATCATTTTGGGACTCAAAGCTAATAATAATAGTAATAACTGTATACCTTCGTGGGGTTTTCGTGGCAAGATTTGTTCGGAAGAGGTTTGCCATTGTGTCCCTCTGAGGCTGAGAGAGTGTGATCAAGGGCACTCAGTGGGTTTCATAGCCAAACGGGGGAATCAAACCCTGTCCTCCAGAGTCACAGTCCAATACTCAAACCACTGCGCCACACACCAGAACCACCACTGGCAGTATAAAGTGGACCAGTGTAGCTTCAAGCTGACTACTTCAATATTCAAAGACAAGTATAAATTCCAAAGCAAACCTTGATTTTTCATTTTATATAAAGGACACCATTTTGTTGTCAATTAGAAGCTGCAAAAGTTACCTTTCTTAGACTATAATTTCTAGAATCATCCTGTACATCAAAGGCCAATAATAATGGACTACAATTTCTAGAATCATTTTGTGAATCAAAGCCATAATAATAATAATAATAATAATAATAATAATAATAATAATAATAGGCTCTGATTCACAGAATGATTCTATAAATTGTCGTTTATAGAATTATTATTATTATTACTACTACTACAGTGGGACTTTGTGATCCGCTGGGGTTTGGTTCCAGGATCCCTCATGGATAACAAAATCCGTGGATACTCAAGTCCCATTAAATATAATGGCACAGCAAAATGGTGTCCCTTATTTAAAATGGGAAATCAAGGTTTGCTTTGGAATTTATACTTTTAAAAAGTATATATTTTCAAGCCGTGGATACTTGAATCCATAAATTTAAAAATCTCTGTATAAGGAGGGCCAACTATACTACTACTACTACTACTACTACTACAGTACTATTACTTTTACCAGGCTCTGGTTTTTACATCGAGGGATCAGACTGACTACTGTTCAAGGTGTGCTTTCAACTGCAAAAAGATGATATCTGAAAATTGTGGTTAATTAACCTTTCAACATTTTTGTTCACTGAATTGTGAACAGGTTAGGTGTGCTTTTTGCAAGGCTTCCCCCGAGGGCTTTTACAGTCTGAAGGTGAGGCTAAACAGGATTTAACCTAACTATTATTGAATGGAGAAGAGATGCAAACAGGCAGATGCAGGATGATGCAAAAGACGTGAGCAAATATACCCTTGTTTCCAACTTCGCCAACATAAAATGTGAAACGTCAACTTTACATTGCTGCTGCTGTTTGTAAATGTATAAATATTAAAATATTTATAAAAGTTTTTTATCCCACATTGCAACTTTTATTAAAACATTTATATCCTACACCGTGTCCAAGGATCTCAGGTCAGCCTGTGACAGATTCCATTTAAACATATTGAAACAATTTAAAGTGGGAAAACACATTACAAAAATCATTTATAGCCTCAATACATATTTAAGTAACCATACATCAAATTATGTAACTTTTTCCCCTTTTCTTCAGTGTAAAATAACTTTGGGCAGGCTAGAGGTTGGAGAAGTTATTTTAGGGGACCAGAACTCTTCTAATTCTTCAACCAGCATAGAAAGTTACTTTAAAAAAGTAACACGCTTCTATTACTCATTACAGAGTTTGAAGACAAACCTGAAGTACTGTTAGTGAGTATACTGACAAAAAAAGTAACCTGCTATTTGACACTGTTTACTGCTTTGCTATTAATTACTGTTTTGCTATTAATGACTGCTTTGCTGTTAATTTCCGTTGCACTTTTGAAAGAAAGAACGTTTGGATTGCTAAAGGAATGATAGCAAACGTCAAAGTGTACTATCAAAAATTACCGTAAAATGCCATTAACAGTAACTTGAAGCCATCACTTCTCTCTTACTTATTAGGTAACTTTTGATATGTGACCTTACTGCGTCTTCACTAAAAGTTACTATTTACTTCTAAGCAATGAGTAGGGATGGCTGGGAGATTCTGTGAAGTGCAATTCAAAAATAGTAACTTTTTAAATCTCCATCTAAGACTCCATTTTGCTCCTGCTCCACATTCCTATTCTTGCCCACTATCCAGGATCCCTGATGGGCCACCTAGCTATGTGTGGTTCGGGGATTCTGAGATGTGTCATCCATACAGAACCACAGCTGTCACACAAGGTCCTTTCAATGGAGGCACTGTATTTTTTGTATTTTTAATGTTTTAAATAATTGGGGGGGGTTGAAGATTAAAATTGGATTTAATTGTTTTTTGTGGGTTTTGGGGGCTATGTGGCCATGTTCTAGAAGAGTTTCTTCCTGACATATTGCCAACATCTGTGGCTGGTACTGTATCTTCTTTCTCTGATGCTGGCAAAACGTCAGGAAGAAACGCTTCTAGAACATGGCCACATAGCCCCCAAAACCCACAAAAAACTATGGATGCAGGCCATGAAAGCCTTCGGCTTCACATTGGATTTAATTTTTTTTCCACTTTTGCATGACAAGTTGCTTTAACTGTACTGTATTTTGTTTCTAACCTATGCTGTAATCAGCCTTGGGAAAAAGTCAGTACAGTACACTAATTAATTAATTCCTTAAATTAATGAATCAAAGCTCTGCCCAAGATCTCCCTCTTTGCTCCAGCTTCAACATCCTTTTCTTGTGCCCTCCCCAGGATCCCTGATAGGCTACCCACCCATGTTGGCTTAGGGATGTTGGGAGACCAAAAGCTCACTTGTCCAAGCTGAGGCTGACACATTCTTTCATGCCAGCTCCAGTGTCCTACTCTTGCCACTTCCCTGGGATCCCTGAAGGCAAAAAAGTTGCTGGAGTGCAATGAAGGAAAGCCTTCGCCCACTCACTGCCTGGCTCTGAAGCTCGCCCAGAGGCCGTCCAGAGGCCTGCCTGCTGCTTTACGCCCACTGATGCTTGCCCAGCAGCCATCTCCAAAGACAATGCATGCCAGGTGGGCAGAAGCTTTTCCTAGGTCTGCTGGGAACAAAGAAAAAGGCTTCTTAAAAAGAGACTTTAACCCTCTCCTGCATGTCAGTGCACTTTCACAGTGCCTATGCATATCAGGGGTGAGGATCAAGTGGCCTTACAGATATTGTTTGACTGCAACTGAAGCATGCCTTACCATTGCCTATGCTAGAGAGATCTCGCAGCACCACTGAGACTAAGTGAAAGAAAGAAGTTGGCAGCATGAGCTTTTGTAGCCAAACTGTATATAGAATCATAGGCGCTCTATAGATGGGGCCTTTTGGCCGCCGTTGTTACGCGCGAGGGGCGGCGCTTCCTGACGCGCCTTGCCCCTCGCACGTGACAAGGGCATAAAAATGGCAGAGCCCTATACACATGGCCGCCGCCATTTTGACGTGATGGACGCCTAGCGCCCGCAAATCATGGCACCTTGATGACGCCACGAGTGCCCCATTGGCGCCTTGCAGCATCATAACGGTGCCAGAAAAAGAAGCTGCTTTTTGCAGCTTCTTTTTGCTGCGCAGGGGAGCCACGTGGTTTGTCCGCTGCAGCTCCCTCGTGCAGCAAACAAGGGCGGCGGCAGATCACCCTTTTGGGTGATCTGTAAAGCACCATAGAATCATAGAATCGTAGAGTTGGAAGAGACTGCAAGGGCCATCCAGTCCAACCCCCTGCCATGCAGGAAATCACAATGAAAGCATCCCCGACAGATGGCCATCCAGCCGCTCATGTATAAGTCTAGAAATTTTAGTCAAAAAAGTGACCCCCAAAACCTGAGTTGACTTATCCATGGGTCAATGTAACCACTGTACTTTAACTCTTACCAAAAAAAGGAACCATCCCCTGGTGAAAGGTGAGAGCTTAATCCCTTCTCAGAGTACCTAAAAGAAGCATCAACTCCCTCTACTCTGTCATCTATCCAGCCTTTTGGGTGAGCACAAATAGTTGTGCTTGTCAAGAAATTTTAAGTTCTTTAGCATTGTTTTCTTTTGCTTCATCCTTAACATCCTTTGTCACATGCGGCTAAGTCCTACCCTTGACTTATCCACAGGTCATATCAAAAACCATAATTCTAGCCTCAAAACCTGCCCTTGACTTATACATGAGGTCAACGTATATTCGAGTATATACGGTAAGTCCTCAGATGGATTTGGAAGTAGACATGTCTACGAAAGCTCATGCTGCCAACTTCTTTCTTTCAGTTCATCTCAAAGGTGCTACAAGATTTCTCTACATACTGATTCTACAGACTAACAGGGCTATATCTTTGCACATTGCCTATGCTGCTGGGAGCCACAATAGAGAAGACTCTCCTGTGCACCACAAGCAAAGTAAGCCTTACTGGGCCACAGCAGAATTATATAGCATGTTGTTGTTGTGTGCCTTCAAGTCATTTCTGATTTATGGTGACGCTATCGTAGGGCCTTCTTGACAAATTTCTTCAGAGATGGTTTCCCATTGCCATCCTCTGAGGCTGAGAGAGTGTGACTTGCCCAAGATCACCCAGTGAGTTTCATGGTTCAGTAGAGATTCGAAACCTGGTCTCCAGAGTCATAGTCCAACACTCAAACCACTACACCATGCTGGCTCTCATAACACATAGGCAGCTACAAAATCCAGGTCCATATATGCCTATACAGTATGTAATTGAGGATTAAGGCCTGTAGGGACGCAGGATATCTCTGCATCGATACACTGTGGTCCAAAACACACTGCAGAAATAAACCAGTTTGAGATTGCTTTAACTGCCCTGGCTTAATGCTAGGGAATTCTAAGAACTGTAGTTTTGTGAGACATTCAGCATTCTCTGTCAGAGCTCTGGTGCCAAAATAAACTACCATTCCCATGATTCCTTAGCACTGAGCCAGAGCAGTTAAACTGATCTGAAAGTGGATTATTTCTGCAGTGTGTTTTGGACCTGTGTTAGGACATTGCAGAGGGCCTCCTCAGTTGTGGCACTCCAATTTTGGAATGCCCTACCCTTGGAGGCCTGATTAATACCAACATTGGTATCATTTCAGCACCAAATGGAAATGTGACTGTTTATCAAGGCCTTTGGGTCTTGTTTATTCTTCTCGTGGGTTTAAACACTTCCATCATTCACCACAACATAAACTGAAACCTACTCAGTGCAAGTGTTTATCTGTAAGGACATACTTCCGGAGGCAGAAAGAGTGTCAAATTGCTCCTGTTACTGCTGCTGCTATCTCAGTTTCACTGTTTATCAGGTGTTAAAGAGTTTTATCCAAGAATCTTGGAATGAGCAAAGTATAATCAGGCATGTTCTGATGCTTTTTTGTAATTGTGATCCTATCTATGACATGTTTATTCAGATGTTTTGTCACTCCTTTTGGAATTGCTCCCAGAGCAAGAATCACCACTGGAACCTCAGCTGTTTTCTTTTCAAAGAGGTGCTGAACCTCAATTTGTAAGTCTCCTGGAGACCAGGGTTCGATTCCTCGCTTGACCATGAAACTTACTAGAGCATCTTGGGTATGTCACACACTCTCAGTCTCAGGGGAAGGCAATGGCAAACCTCCTCTGAACAAATCTTGGCAAGGAAACCCCATGACTGGTTCACACCTTAAGGGTTGCCAAAAGTCGGAAAGAACTTGAAGGCACACACAACAACAACAAAGCTGCCCTGGGAGGCTTTTTGGCTGAAGGATGTGGTTATAAATGCACTAAATAAATAAGAGAAGATCCTGAAGTGTAAAGGATCACTGAACACTAAAGCTAGATTGTGCATGCCATTGTATTTCCCATTTTTATGTGCGGCTGTGAAGGCTGGAGAGTGAAGAAAGTGGATAGGAAGAAAATCAATGTATTTGAGTTGCTCCTCATAGGACTTCATGGTTTCCAGAGCTTTCACCATTTTGATCTCCCTCCTCTGGACACGTTCCAATTTGTCAACTGACAACTTATTTTCAAATAAATTCATTCGAAATGTGGTGCTGGAGAAGAGTGCTGACAAGTCAATGGGTCCTAGAACAAATCAGACCCAAATTCTCCCTAGAAGCAAAGATGAGTAAACTGAGGTTGATATATTTTGGCCATAGCACAAGAAGACAAGAGTCAGCAGAAAAGACAATAATGCTTAGTAGAGGGGAATAGGAAAAAAGAAAACTGTATACCAGACGGATAGATTAAATCAAAGAAGCCACAGCCATGAATCTGCAAGAGCTGAGCAGGACGGTTTTGAATAGGGTGACTTGGAAATCTCTCATTCATAGATGTAGAGAGATCTTGGAGCACCTTTGAGACTCACTGAAAGAAAGCATTGGCAGCATGAGCTTTCCTAGACTTCAGTCTACAAGCTCAGATGCATTTGGCTGAATTCATTTCTTTGAATTGTCTCATTCGTAGAGCCGCCACTGATTTAAAGCAAACAAAAAAAATATATCAAGAAATAGAGTTAAAATGCAACAAAACTGCCCATAGAGTTTAAAACCAATGAAAGCAAATCCATTCCAAAGACAAAAGATAAACATCAAGAGAACACTGCGTAGTCTTAGTTTTTCAAAGCAGAAAGGAAAGGAGGGAAGAAAGGAAAGGGAAAAGAAAAAAGAAAACAAGGGGGAAAAGGAAAGGATTTGAGATTTTGAAGACTAGGTTGTGCCTCTGCTGTATGCCACCTCACCACCGTTCCCTGAACTTTGCCAAAAACAATCACAGTGACAGAGACTCCTAGATTAGGAGACCCACGTCAGCGGGCAAAGTACAGTTGAAGCATTCTGGACTCTAGGAAAATGAGATGGATAGATCCCAGGGTGGGAAACCACTAAGAACGCTGTCACCGCTAGGTTTCATTTTACAACAATGTGCTTTTTCTAGCAGCGAAGATCACTGCTTCCATTTCTGTCTTTTGCGGGGTGAAAAAAGGCATTTTTGTCCCAATACCAATTCAGCAAGAATCCTCAAACCAGAGGACCAACAACTGATACCCCCCAAAATGGTACAAACAAACAAACAAATAGTGACATAAAGGAAGGCCTGTTGCAGAAATGAGTTTCTGCAACGCAACCTGCGAATGTGGTTGCAAGCCCGAACTTGAGAACTTGGGAAATGCAAGCCCATCCCTATGGCAGCCACACGGAAGTAACGCTTGCTCCCGATGCTCTGCTTCTTTCCAAATTAATCCCTGGTTTGCATTTTGTTTCCTTGAGTCCTTTCACACCAGACAGTTGTAGCACTAGGATCCCAATTCAACTGCCATGGTGGCCATCTATGGAATCCTGGGATTTGTAGTTTGGCAAAGCACTAGAGCTCTCTGGCTGAGAATTATAAATCCCTCTTCCTAAACTGCAAATCCCAGGATTCTCTAGAATCACAGGCAGTTAAAGTGGAATAGTGTCCTTATGTGCCTTCAAGTTGTTTCTGACTTATGGTGACCCTAAGGTGACCCTATCACAGGGTTGAGAGTGTGTGACTCACCCAACATCATCCAGTGATGTTTCCATGGCTGAACTCGAACCCTGATCTCCAAAGTCATAGTCCAATACTCAAACCATTACACCATGCTGGCTCTTCCAAGCACAATACTTCTATGAAATTTATTGGGTTGCCCTACGTTGACTGGCAACTTGAAGGCAAACACACACACACACACACACACACAGAGAGAGAGAGAGAGAGAGAGCGAGAGCGAGAGAGAGAGAGAGAGAGAGAGGGAGTTATGTAGCATAAATAGGGCCCTTGTTTGTTGGTCTTAAAAAAGAAGACCTATAACTCAAACTCACAAACACAACTTCTTCTTTTCTTCAGGTAGTTCCTGTGACACCCCCCTACACACAAACTAGAAACACACTTCTCTTATTTTAGAGACAGGAAGCTTCAGATGGCTGGGGAGGTGCATTTTCCATCTCCCGGACTTGCTGGAGGATGCACCATATATATATATACATTATGTATTGACATATATTTGTATATAGATATATAATGAGCTAGCTTGGTGACAGGACCCACAAAATTCATTTTATGTTTCCTATATACCTTTTACACATAATCTGAAGGTAATGCTTGGGTGTCTTTCACACTGCACAATTATAGCACTATGATTCCACTGAAACTGTCCTGATGAGAGTCACTGTGATGTCGTGGTTTCAGCTTTGGACCACAGATTTGGGGCATGGAAACCCACTGGGTGACCCTGGGCAAGTCACACTCTCAGCTTCAGCGGTTGACAATGTCAACCCCCCGTCTGAAGAAACTTGCCAAGAAAACCCTGTGACATAGGGGTAATTATGAGCCTGCATCATCCTCACAACAACCCTGTGAGGTAGGAGAGGGTGAGTGAGAATCTCAAGACTCAGTAGAAACTTGAACCCTGATCTCTCAACTCCTGCTCCAACATAGTTCTCATCGTCAGCTAGCATGATTGGTGTCTGGATGATGGGAGTTGTAATCCAACACACTACTAAGGTGTCAGGCTGGGCAAGGTATCATTTGAATACAAGTGAGTGAAATGGGACAAGCCCAAGGTCTATCAACAAAGTTTTGTAAATAGCTCAGCACAGGACTTGAACCCAGATCTCCCAGATCTCAGTCCATCACCCTAACCACTACACTACACAAGAAGGCCAGAAGGAAATACTTTTATTGTGATGTCTCCATATTATGGCAGAGAACAATCTTCCAGTGCTTCTCATTGCCTTTCCATTGCTTCTCCAGATGTTCTGGACCTGAATTCCCATGGTCCACAACTATCAAGGCCAATGGTTTGGAATGCTGGGAGGTGAAGTCCAAAACATGGAAAATCCAAGACTGAGAACCACTGCAGTACTCTACCAATGGGTCCCAACCTTTGGTCCTCCATTTGTTTTGGACTTCAGATCTCAGAAGCCTCAGCCAAGGCGGCCAACTATTATGGGAGCTGAAGTCCCAAACATCTGGAAGACCGTTGGTTGGGAACCTGTGGTAGAAGACTGTTTTCAATCTTTGATCTTCCATGTTTGGGAAGTATTCTGCAAATAGTCCATGGCCTCTCCATCCCATCAACTCTATCCCTGACACATGTTTCCAAAAAGCAGGAGAGAGAAGGAGAAATCAGCCCTCCTTTATTTAGACACAGAACACTAAAAAGTTTTGATTTCCCCTTTTTGGGCTCCAAGGATGACTTTTGATGGTGGAGATCTGTGCAGGCAGGATATTAATCTTTCTGCCTTGGAACTAAAGCCACTCGCCATCCGACAGGGATTAGAATAAACCCTTTGAAGGGAACGTGATTATTTCACATCTGGCTCCCAGGGAAGTATTACATTTTCTCTCTGTGGCACGGACCAAATGATGGAAATCCCAAGACACCTAGATGACAATGCCAGGGAAAACCTACAAGAGCTTAGTCAAGCTCTTAGGATGCCAGAGCTTTGGCATTGTTTCCCTTTGCTTCATCCTTTACATCCTTCATTTATATGTTTTACCCTCGACTTATCCATGTCGAGTTTTACCCTTGACTTATCCATGGGTCATATCAAAATCCATAATTTTAGCCTCCCAAACCTGCCCTCGACTTAAGGTCGATTTATAGTCGAGTATATACGCTAAGTCCAATTCTGAACCAAAAAGCTCAGCTCTGTGTCCCTTAGGTCTGTAAAAAATAAATCAGCAAATTGCGCATGCTCCATTATTTATAGCAGGTTAGGCTCAGATTTAATAATGCTGGAAGTATCTGAAGAGTGTTTTGGCTGCTCACGGGTCTTTTTAAGATGGAGGGGATGTGCTGCACTTTCTTCCTCATTTGTTATGTTTCAAATGCCTTTGGCCTGTTTTAATTCAAGTCCATTTTTTATTATCATAGTCCATTTGTGTTTTTAAAACTGTTTCTTAATATTATACAGTAATTGCTGTTTACCGGCATTCTATTTTAATCGACGTTACAAGATGCCTTGAGTTCAGTACTAGGAGAAAGATGAGATACATAAGGAACAAAAACAAAGTAGCACATTAAAATGAATGGGCCTTAGGGGAATCCCATCAATATCAATGGGTCTGGTCTAAGTATGAAGTCTGGATCCCACTCATTCTTTTGCTTTTCCTCCCATTTGACCATGACTTTACCTATTATCTCTCCCATTACCTCCTACAATTCACCACCCACCATTGGCTACGCTAGTTGGGGATGATGGGTGTTGCATTACAACACCTATGGGTGGATCTAGTTTGAGGAAGGCTGGTTTATAGTATCATTTCATTTATTTAAAGGATTTTTACTCTGTTCTTCAGTTAGAAAGGCTACCAGGCAGCTGAGAAAATATCAATAAAAACAAAGGAGTCTCTGGATGTAGGCTTACCATCTGAAAGATGCAATGCAAAAGGAAAAGTGGGAAACGAAAGAAGAAAAGGAGTAAATGAAGGCATTAATCTGATGATCATGATGATGATGACGATGGTGATGATGATATTCCTTGCCAGTGTGTGTGGTAGAATGCCTTCCATATAGAAAAATAGCATGTCATGAAAAAGGCAAGACTGAACGACACACACGCACATATACAGAGATAAACATTTCAATTAATAAATATTCATTACATTTTTAAGCAGTGGTAGACAAATTCAAGTGGTAGACAAATCAAGAGCGTAAAACACAACAGGCCGATAAACCAAAGCAATAAAAAAGCAGGCCACATAAAACCAAGATAGAACCAACAGAACATGACTCCAATCTGGGGTTCATTGTTTCTTGTGGCATCAGAGACCAACCAAAATGCACAGAATATACATTGCAAGTTTTCAAAGCTCCAGTGGGACTGGCCTGATAAAGAAGCCAGTGGAGCACGGAAAGCTTGTGACGTATATTTTTCGCATTGTGGTTGGTCCAAAAAAGATATTATTATTGTTATTATTATTATTAAGCTTTATTTATAGAGCGTTGTAAATTTACACAGCGCTTTACATGTTATTGTTTTGTGGGTTTTGGATGTTATTGTCCTTTGCTATATAGCTACCTTAGGATATGTTGAGTTTGTTCGTTCTTTAGATGGCACAAGTTTCTTGCCTCACTCAAGAACCCTTTCAAGCTGGCCCTTGCCATCTGTGAGTTCCATGAGTAATCCTAATGGTTATTGAAAGACATAGAATTTGCTATCAGATTAACAGGGAGCATCTCTTTTTAATCATTTTAAATGCCATCCCAAGACATTTTGAAGCTGAGAAGCAAATGCTAAATTTTGTTCCTCGCATGCTCAAGTTAAGATACGGACTACAAAATGTTACAGATATTACATATGTACTACACAAGGCAAAAATTAAAAAATCCCCAAAGCACTTTTCTCCCACACCATGCCCTCCGAATCAGTTGCTTTTCACTCTCTGCTGCCTTCTTGCAAACCTACCACCCGAGGCAACCACCTCATTCTGCCTAATGGCAGGGCCGGCTCTGGAAAGTGCTTTGTGATCTGTTGACACTGAAACACCCGCTACAACCCAAATCGTAACAGTGACAATGATGACAGAAACACACACAGGTGAGCAGCTCTAAAGATGCGAAGAGCGGACTCAAAGTTCCTGGAGGCAACCCTTTAAAAAGCCATAAAAGAAAAGAAACCCAGGAAAAGAAGAAAGAAATAACATTTCCAACAGTCATCTTGGGGAGAAAAAAATAAGGCGCCCTTTCCAAGTACTAACCACACCTGAACCTACTTAGATTCCAAAATCAGATAGGATCTGGTGTCTTTAGGGTGTTTAGACAAAATCTGAGCCCTAAAAGCAGCTCCTGGCAATATCACAAGAAGGAGGCTTAGTGAAATGATTAAACATGGTTCAGTTAAGCATCAACCCCTGCAAAGTCTCCATTGGCCACACCACAAAGTTATATATATATATACGCGCAAATAAATATGCTAAGGACACCAGATCCCATCTGATCTCGGAAGGTAAGCAGGGTCGGTCATGGCTAGTACTTGGACAGGTGACCGCCAATGAAGCCCAGGTGCCATAGGCAATATTTCAGAGGAAGGTACTGGCAAAACTACCTGAGTATTCCTTGCCTGAGAAAACCCTATGAAATGGGGATCACGATAAGGCATACACACACACACACACACACACACACACATTCAAGGCAGCATTATTATCTTGAGATTTATTGTAGTTGTTGTGTGCCTTCAGAGTAATTTCTGACAACCCTAAGGTGATCCTATCATGTGGTTTTCTTGGCAAAGTTCTTCACAGCCATCCTCTGCAGCTGAGAGACTGTACCCAAGGTTACCCAATGGGTTTACATGGCCAAGCCAGGATTCAAACCCTAGTTACCAGAATCATATCCCAATGCTCAAGCTGCTACACCATGGATTCTTTCCCTAGCTTTCAAGATTTGCATTTTGCTTTCCAAGATTTCAAGACAGCACTCTCAACCTAAGATTCCTTCCCTGGGCTGGGAGATTCCAGGACCTAAACTCTGAAAACTCAGGCTTTTCCCCCAGTCATTTATGAATTGACATTTTACTGGCATGCTGTTTTGTGGATTGCTGAATTTTAAACGCTTTAACCCTCTGGATTGTTTAACTGCTTTAAAATAACACACATACACACATGCATGCATATATACCTGAGGCTTTTGTATGTTTTTAATCTGTCCTGGTTGCAGTCATTTGTAAGAGTCTTTTTACTGGGGGAAAGACAGGATAAAAATGAGGGCCTGAGTGGTGTAGTAGTTTGAGCATTGGACGACTCTAGAGACCAGGGTTCAAATCCCTGCTCAGCCAAAGAAACCCATTGGATGACATTGGGCAAGTCACACTCTCTCAGCCTCAGAGGAATGCAGTCGCAAACTCCCTTGGAAGAAGCTTGCCAAGAAATCCTCCAGGGCCATCTTTTGGGCAGCACAAAGGAATGTTCCACTGAACGTGAGGCCTAAATTTTGGATATTTCCATGTTGCTGGCTAGAAGTGTTGGATTACAATTTCTGTCATCCCCAGTCATACCAGCTTGGCCTCACTATTAGAGCATAGTCCAAAACACGCATGGCACAAGGCTAAGAGCTGCTGGAGTAGACTGTACTCAGCTAGATGTGCAAATGATTTAAATCAGTGTAAGGCTGCTTCTGAAAACCCACTGAATGACTGTGGGCACATCACACTCTCTCAGCCTCGGAGGATGTCAAACCCCCTCCGAAGAAACTTGCCAAGAAAACCCCATGAGAGGCTTACCTTAGGACCATCGTAAGTCAAAGTTTTTTTGTTATTGTTCATTGTTGTTTATTATTGGTTATGGTGGGTAGGTGGGTTTATGGGGCATTGTATTTTATTGTATTTTAATGCTTTTTAATGTTGTTGTAAGCCGCCTCGGTCTCATTCAAGAGGCGGGGTATAAATAAAATTTATTATTATTATTTATTAAAGTGGAGGCACACAACAACAACAAAAATAAATAAATACAACAACAACACAACACAAGATCTCAATAATAAAGGGATGAGACCAGGTGTCCTTTGCAGATCGCCAAAGATCCTGCACTGTTCCCTCTTCTTAGGATAATATAACCTCCCCAATTTCTCAGTTACTGCTTCTGCTGCAGTTTTAAGCAGATTTTGCTGAGCTGGGAGACAGAAAAAACCCTGATACAATCCAACTCTGGAGGATAAGGCTGGGCTGTGATCCAGAAGTCAGTTCACTGGTGTCCCCTACTTTCTTCCCAGGCAAATGCCTGGAGCTAGTGATCCATTTACTATACAGATGAGCATACCTTTCCCTTGGAGCAGGAGATGTAAAGGTAGAAGTAACTATAACCGGTTTACAGGGATGCATGGTCTTGCTACTGAAATGTGGCTAGGGTTGAAAAGGAAGTAAAGAGCAACAATTTTTCCATACTCAAAGGTTAATTGAAAGTGAATCATAGAATCATAGAATCATAGAGTTGGAAGAGACCACTAGGGCCATCCAGTCCAACCCCCTGCCATGCAGGAAATCCAAATCAAAGCATCAAATCCAAATCAAAGAGTTGCAACAGCGGACTAGATGCTTTTGGAGGCTTGGAAATGGAACTACAGTGGGCCCTTGGTATCCGCTGGGGTTTGGTTTTGGGGATAGCAAAATCTGTGGATGCTCAAGTCCCATCAAATACAATGGTGTAGGAAAATTGCAAAATATAAATGGGAAAATCAAAGTTTGCATCTTGGAATTAAAAAAAAAATCTCCAAACCATGGATGGTTGAATCTGTACATAAGGAATCCGTGGATACGGAGGGCCAACGGTGATTAATTTTTAAAAGCAAATTTCCAATCGCTGGGTAAAAGGAACTGAAAGAAAATTAGTCTCAAAGGTCCTACTGATGCCTTTGCATACTGATTTTCCGGACTAAGACGGCTATGTCTTTGAACAAGAGGAAGAAACTATTGGCAACACAGCTGGACGGCAGAAATACAGCCCTTACAAACCATAGTGATCGTTATTTATAATAATATGGGCCATGCCACTGGAGGCCAGGGTTTGAATCCCCATTCGGCCATGGAAACCTACTGGGTAACCTTGGGCAAGTCACACTTTCTCAGTCTCAGAAGAGGACAATGACAAGCTTCTTCTGAACAAACCTTGCAGAGAAAACCCCATGATAGGGTTGCATGAGGCTTGCCATAAGTTGGAAACAACTTAAAGATATAGCAACAACAAAAATATTTCCCTTAACAAAAACAAAGCACACAAAGAAAACAGGACTTTCTATGATTCTATGATATTACTACTATTTATTATTATTATTATTATTAGTAGTAGTAGTAGTAGTAGTAGTAGTATCCTGCTTTCCTTCCAAAATTGGGACCCAAAGCAATTATTAAGGATAGAGAACCTCTTTCGGCCAGAAGGCCAAACGCAATTTGAGAAAGGTCCTCTGGGGCCGAGTTCCAGTGATAGGCATGGCCAAAGGCCAACCCTACCAGCATATTTTAGTTTACAGTAACTAAACCTGTAAAGGAAGCATTTCCACATTTTTAGAATGGAGGGGAGGAACCTGAGAAATAAACAAGCGCAATGTTATGGCAATGAGGGCATAGACACCAGAGGAAGCCCAGAGGGTTGGATTGGGCCCAGGAGGGGCAGATTTGACCCCAAGGCTTAAGTTTTCACATTCATGCCTTAAAAGAACAAAGATATGCAAAGCCAAAGAGATGGGAAGAGTAATGCAAACGCACAATGGAAGAACAGTGACATCCTTTCTTTCAAAATGCTTTACATTTTAACTTTCTCAGGTATCTGAATTTGACTAGAACTCACAAAACTTATGTTCAAGCAACGTGGTGGGGGAAAGGAATAATAAATACAGTAACTAATAATTACGATTAATAACGTAGTGGTCTGGGTGTTAGACTAGGACTAGAGAGTAGGGTTTAAATCTCCTCTCACCCTCAGAAACCCACTGGGTGACCTTGGGTAAGTCACACTGTCTCAGCCTTGGAGGAAGGCAAAGGCAAAACCCCTCTAAATAAATCATGCCAAGAAAACCTCATGGCCTTAGTGCTGCTATAAGTCAGAAATTACTTGAAGGCATACAGCAACAAGAAGCTTAATAACTAAGGGTGCATCTGCACTGTGGAAATAATGCAGTTTGACGCCAGTTTAGGTGATGCCAGTTTAGGAGGGTGTGATCAGGGGGGAAATCACATTATGTTTTGAACTGTTGATATAATAATTTTCACACAGGGGTCTCCTAAGTCCTGAAAATTATTTCAAGGGGCCCTCTAAGGCAGGGATTCCCAAACTTTGTCCTCTAGGTGTTTTGAACTTCAACTCCCAGAAGCCCCAGCCACCTTGGCCAACAGTCAGGAAATCTGGGAACTGAAGTCCAAAACACCTGGCGGACGCGGACCCAAAGTTTGGGAATCCCTCCTCTAAGGTCAAAAGCTTGAGAAAGGCTGCTCTAAACACTACAGACGTTGATGCGATTGCACAGCTGGATCTTACTCTATAGAAAATGTGCCCATTCAGTCCAATACTGACTGCTCTAACCAGCAGAGGATATTAAAGAAAACAAAGCAGGCAGGGGTCTTCTATCAAATCCCTGCAAAAATAGGATTTTTTAAAATGGAAATGTCAGAGATCGAACCTAGGAGCTTCAGCATGCAAAGCATGTGATGTAGCACCAAGCTACAGTCCTTTGCCGGCAGCTGCTCAGAAGCAGCCTTTGCATGCTTTCAGCTCAGCTCCACTTTGACTCTCTGCCGCTTTCTTCCTATTACCTGTCAGGATGGACACAATCCTGTCATCCCTGGCCCAAGAAGACAGGCAACGGAAGAGGAACAAGGAAGAAGGTGAGATGTACAAGCCATACCTGCCATGCCTCTGCTATGCATGCCTTTACTCTACCTTTTTTGCATGCAGAGATATCCACTTCTCTCTGGATTCGTCCAAGGCTTGGGGCAGAAAGCAACATCTGCAAGATACAGCCTGCATTGGATCTCATCCTGACAGCCAGCAATATCACCCATCACTTGCTTCCCAGCATCCCCTTACATTGTCCCCACTACTACCAGCATCACCAGTAGCCAGCCAGCTTCCCAAAGAAATCAACCACCATCAGCTGCGAAATTTCATCTCTCAGCGAGGTATGCAATGCAATTTTAAGCATGCACACAGATACACACTTAGCAAGGCCCAGTGTTGTGGACTGTCCAGGGAACAGCCTTTTTGAATTATAGACAGAATTTTTAAAGAAAAGCCCAGAGTGAGGAGAAGGAGGGCTGGTTGTGAAAGAGGGAAAAGGGAAAGAGAGAAAGGAGGGAGGAAAAGGAGAGCGGCACTTACAAGACCTGAACAGAAGCTGAGATGCATCTTGGGTTATATAACAAGGAAAGCCAAGGAACCAATGGCATGGAAACGGTCAAGCTTCCCCATGAAGATTCCTCCCAGCCTTCCCCCACACATACAATTCACAGCCTCACGTCTCTTGCGGTTTTCCTAGGGAGGAGTTTGATGGCAAGAGAGGAGAGAAGCAGCAGCAACTGCCTGCAGCAGAGGGAAAGCTAGGACTGCAGCAATCCTCCGACGGCTGGAGATCCGGCTTCTTCTCCACTTCTCATCCGGATACGGCACATGCATAGACAGCTCTGATAAATAAAAGGTTTTACTATATTATATATACTCGACTATAAGTCAAGCTCATGTATAAGTCGAGGGGAGGTTTTGAGGCCAAAATTTTGGATTTCGATACAACCCATGGATAAGTTAGGGCTATAACTTAGGGGCATGTAATGAAGGATGTAAAATTATAGCAGGCATAACTATTTGTACTCATACTAAAGGCTAAATGGATGAGAGAGTAGAAGAGGGTCAATGCTTCCAGGGCAGATTAAACTCTTGCCTTTCAACAGGGATGGATATATACAAGTACAAGTATGTACAACTATTTCCCCTCATAAGGTTGGATGGATGAGTGAGTGGAAAGGGGTAAGTGCTCCAAGGGCAGATTAAACTCTTGCCTTTCACCAGAGGATGATAAGTACAGTACTGTATTTGGCTATTGACCCATGGATTAAGTCGACTCAGTTTTTGGGGGTCAATTTTTAACCTAAATGTCTAAACTTATACATGAGTATATACAGTAGTTTCTTTTAGGGGGACCATTAGCTCTCCAGTTGCACACTGGCACTCTCACAGCAAACTAGGCTCCATGACTAGCCCTTCCCATCATGGCTGGACAGACTAACTTCTTTTCTAGCTCCCAATCCTCAACATCTGGAGGGATAAACCAGGCTGCTTCTTAAACGCACAAGGATATGTATGCAGTAGGCCAAGTTGCATGTTGGATTACGACTCTGGATTCTGGGGTTCAAATCACTGTTTGAGCATTGGAAAAAAAAGTCTTGAGCAAGCCACACTCTCTCAGCTTCCAAGGATGGTAACAGCAAACCCCCTTTGAAGAAACCTGCCATGAAATCCTATGATAGGTTTGCATTAGGGTTGCCATAAGTCAAAAATGACTTGGAGGCAAACAACAACTACAATAATATGTGCAGTAGATAAAAGGCTTTGAGAGCATTTGCCTGCTTTCAACATGGTGAATCAATCCACATCCTGGCCCTGAAGATTCAAGTTGGAAAGGATTAGGGTGCCTCTGCATAGCATTTCCAACAAATGGGTGTTGTTGTTTTTAAGTCACTGAATCATAGAAAAGTCTGCACAAATCCTTGAAATGCAGGGCAAGCAGAAACAAGGATCTTTTGAATTCAGACCTGGCCCAGTGTGTCTGCCTTGTTCTGGAAAAAAAAAGGTTGCAGGATTCCCTTACCAATTTTTCAATTTTATTTGTGCATGCAACAGTCTTTTGGGAGGTGGACATGGAATGAGTTCCAAAAGATTTATAGGACTGAGAACTCCCCAGGCAGGGAGGGGTTAAAACAATGAACACCAACTTTGAGCATGAAGGAAAATGTGCTCTTTGCATGTATGTGGGAGGGATGTCAGAGTTAAGCATGTGCACTGACATCAGCCTTTTGCCAAGAAGAATTGGGCCAACTGGCTGGTCAAATACTGTCATGTATTGAAAGCAATAATAAGAACAAAATTATCATCATCATCATCATCATCATCATCAATAGACCTGCTATTTAGGCAACTAAAAATATAAAGAAGTAAAACTACTCAGTGATGCCGCTTATTCATCTTAACAGCAAACTCTATAGAGCTGTTAAAAGACACAATTATACTGATTTTTTATTAAGTATGCTGTTAGTCTGTCTGCCTTCCCTTAAGGTCAAGGAGTATGAGGCCCATCAGAAGTTGTTTGACTGCAGCTCCCATCAGCTCCAAATAACAACAACAACAACAACAACAACAATAGTATAGCCAAGGGTAAAGAAAAAGTTACAGTCCAACAGCAGCTCTGCACAGACATCATTTGCCACTACCTTTGTGCATGAGTAACATAGGGCCAAAACACACTGCAGAAATAATTCAGTTTGGCACCACTTTAACTGCCCTGGCTCAGTGCTAGGGAATTCTGGGAACTGTAGTTTTGTAAGACGTTTAGCCTTATCTATCAGAGAGCTCTGGTGCCACCACAAAATACAATCCCCAGGATTCCCTAGCACTGAGCCAGGGCAGTTAAAGTGGTGTCAAACTGGATTATTTCTGCAGTGTGTTTTGGCTCGAAATGTAAGAAAGAGAGATTGAAAAAAATTACTTTTTTAGGTTACAATACCCAGAATTCCTCAGCCCACAAGGCCATGCTGGCTGGGGATAATAAGTGTTGCAATCCAACACATCTATAGGGAAGGCTGATCTACACACAAAGGACTATGGGTCATGTAAGGTGACACATGACAGGAGCCAATAACTTTTTAAAAAGAGAACTAATCGTGACATGCAAAGGAAAAACAAAAATGCAACTCAGCACCAGGTAGCCTGAAGTTAATGTACATGCAATGGAGTTATTTTGATGACCGCATTCAGCGTTGAACAGAAACGAAGGAAGCCAAGCATCTTCAGTCCTCCTGTCTCCCAGCCATTTGAAAATTAAGTTTTGACTCACTCTAATTGCCAAGTAATTTAATTGCTTGCAAACAGACCAAAAATAAAGACACAGAAAATTCACCCTCTAGTCAAGGAGTAAAGAGCTGCCATTCAGAGCAGGAGACAAAGTACAGGTTGCATTAAAGGAGCTTTCGAATGCTTATCTTCCATGCAAGACAGAGCCTGGCTTTTATTTGGAGGCCCCAAGCACCTAGTCCTTGATCCAAAAATCTGGCAATTCCAAAATCACACTGTGCTACAGACGTCTCAATAATGGCGCCACACACCTTGATCATATTTGAGAGGCGGGATAGAAATAAATTATATTATTATTATTGCATAAGCTCCTCTAAACCCTATTGAGTTCTTTGCTCATGGCTGACTGCCCTATTGCTTTTATAGACTTTTCCAGATTGCTTTTATAGTTTTTCTGCAGCATCTTTCTCCTCTCTCTCTGCAATCCTTTCTGTATTTTAGGGCATCTTTCCCCCAACTCCCTACAATCTTTCCCCTCTTTCTCCCTGCAATCTTTTCTTTATCTCTAGGCCATCTTTTCCCCATCTCCCTGCATTTCCCCCCTATCTCTAGAGCATTTCCCCCCTTTGTCTCTGCAATCCTATCTCTAGACTATCTTTCATTTCTCTGCAATCTTTTCTTTATCCCTACACTATCTTTCCCCTATCTCTAAAGGATCTTTTCCCAATCTTTTCCAAAGCTGAGGAGTAGGAGTAAGTAAGGAGTAAAGGAGTAAGAGGCTTTTACAAGAGTAGGAATAAGGACTAACAAAATATATTTTTTTACTCCTTATATTGTTTAGGAATAGGAATATCATTCCTTTATTGTACATGCAAACACCAAAAAAACAATTTTATTACTGTACAGTACTGTATATTGCACTAGGGAAGGGGCTGGGAGGCAAAGAGAGACACTTATACACTTACACATACATACAGCCACACGCCAGCCTTGCAAAGCAACCTGGGCTTTTCCCCAGGGCTGGGGAGTAGGAGTAAAGAGTAAAGAGGTTTTTACAAGAGTAGGAATAACATTAAGAAAAAATATCTCACTCCAGAGTAGGACAAGGAGTAACCCCAAAATCACCACTACTCTCCAGCCCTGATCTTTTCTTTACGTCTAGGCCATCTTTCCTGCATCTCCCTCCAATCTTTCCCTCCTCTAGGCCAGGCCTGCACAATATATGGTCCGCATGTGACCCGCCAAAGGATTTTGGGTGGCCTGCAAGGATGTGGAATGACTTCAAGGCTCCTATGCCGCTTGGCCTCCTCCTGAGGAGAGGGCCATGTGGAGGAGGAACGGCTGGGCAGAAGAAGATGGAATATTAATATTAATTAATTAATATTTAATTAAAACCTATTTGCAACCCAAATAAGTTTAACTTAATTTAATTTTGGTCCCTGCCTACTATCAAGTACTGCTAGAGTGAAGTTCGGTCTCATGCCCTGAATTTTTGGAGATGGATTTACAGCTACCTGTACAAAAATATAGAGATCTTGTAGCACCTTTGAGACTAAATGAAAGAAAGAAGTTGGCAGCATGAGCTTTCAAAGACTTCAGTCTACTTCCTCAGGTGCATTTGGTGAAGTGGAAGCCAGGCCCACAGGGATGTATGCCATTGGTATGCAGAACCATATTCAACCAAATCTGACATTTTCATGAATGCCCTTTTTTTGTTAAGTGCCAGAAGTCCTGAAACACAACTTAAACATGAAAAATGTCAACCACATACAAACCACTGCTGTCTAGTTTGGGCTTCGATTGAGTTTAATTTTACTTGAAGGATTTTCTTGCTCTTGAAAAGGTTTGGTAAACAACAAGAAAAGGTTAACACGCTGGCCCTTAAGGTTAGGAGTTGCATCAGTCTGCCTTGCCTGGACTGTTCGCATTTAAGTTGTCCCAACAAAGCAGAGGAAGAAGTTGAAAGTGCAAAGGAGCAGAGCAGATGCAAAGAAGGAAAAAACAGGTAAAGACCAGTCTTGGGACAAAGAACTCAAGAAACCAATAAAAATTTCTCCATTCAGTTTGCACGGATCACTGCGTAAGAAATTACATTTTAACTGAAGTACTGCATTCTGGAGTGTTCTGATCCAAGTTATATCTGTCCAGGCAGTCAAGTGTATTTGCCCTTCTATGGATAGTCTGTTCCATTCCTCTCCTTCCATTTTGTGCTCCCAACAAATAGATTCAGTCCTCCTTGTGGATCCCTCCCTGATAGGATTTCTCTTCCTAAAGTGTTCTTTTTTTTGGGGGGGGGGAGTAGATTTTTGTATATCTTAGGATTTCTTCAAGTCCGCTAATATTTCTTGTCTATGGGTGGTGCAGTTTCAGCTGCATAATGTGCCAACATACGGGGTTCAAATTCTCATTTACACTTGGAATACATGTTTGTAAAAGTGAGTATGTCAGGAAAATCAAGATTTTGATTTAGAATATATATATACACACACTCACCTACTGAATGGAATAATTCTGCACAAACAGTTTTGTCTCCTAAGATGGTGGCTCAGGTATCTTTTCTGTTTAGCATTTTGGAAGTGTGTGTGAGTATATACAGTATGTGTCTCACTCCCAGATAAACACAATTCTTCTCCCCTCGCCATTATGTATGCTATCATCTCTTGTAGGCACAGGAAAGGTCAAGCCAGCCATAGCTATAAATACAGCCACTGTGAAATTGACCGAGTCTTGATTATATTGGCACCAAGGCTGTTTTTTGGCAGTGCAAAGAGCAAGACACTCTACTGCTGACTGTTCACAGTGCAAAGAGTTCAAACCTCTCTCTCTGGATTTGGAGTCAGACAATAGCACTGATGGTCTGGATCTCCAGAATGGTGTGCCCTGAAATCCATGGCCCCAACATCTGTGCATGCAGCAGAATACCTGCAAACAAGGATCCAAGCTAATAAGAACCCAAATTATAGGATCACAAGAGTTGGAAGAGGCCTCAACGGTCATCCAATCCAATCCAATCCAATCCCATTCTGCCATGCAGGATGACACTATCAAAACACTCCTGACAGATGACCATCCCGGCTGTGTTTAAAAACCTGCAAATTGTTTTTTTAACAGCCATACTCCAAGGCAGAGTATTCCACTGCAGCAGCTCTTACTGTCAAGAAGTTCTTCCATATGTTGAGGTTGAATCTCTTTTTCTGTAGCTCGCATCCATTGTTCTGTGTTCTAGTCTCTGGACAAGCTTGCTCCATCCTCAATACAGCACACACACACACACCCCAAATACTTAAACAAGGCTATCATATCACCTCTTAACCTTCTCTTCCCCAGGCTAAACACCCAGCTCCCAAAGCTGCACTTCAAAGGGCATGGTTTCTAGACCTTTCACCATTTTGGTTGCCCTCTAGGCTTGGAAAGGATTCATGCTGGACAGTTACTGCTGCCACTCACAGGTAACAGTACTAGAGTAGAGGGTCCCATGGCCTGAAATCTGCAACGCTATATAAATAAAGTATAACAATAATTCAACATTCCTATGTTCCTATGTCACATTCAGTCAGGATTCACCCATGACATGTCAATTGCCTTTGCTGCAATATATGCATAATTCATGAGTTGTGTCCTCATACAGCAGGAATGTGCCATGTGTCCATAACATACCCTTCCCTTCAAGTCTTTGGAAATGCAAATCTCCCTTTCATACTTTACATATTTGACGGCAGCAGGCCTCAGCAAAGCCAGAACCAGACAAGACTGGAACTACAGGGTAAAATAAGGTGCTCTGTTTTCCTTCAAGCAGACCTTGCAGAATGCTGGAAGTTCACAAATTCAGGGAACGAAAGGGAAGAAATCTAAATCTATTGGTAGATTTCTGAGTGCTCTATAGTAGACCAGCAAGCACCCAATTGTTTAACAATTTCCACTCAAATTACAGTACTAATCTACCCACTTTAATTGACACGGATGATCTGGAAAAATCTTTCAGGAGTACTGGGGTAGGTGGGGACTTCTACAGATGGTGGAAGGACCATGTATTTTGTTCAGCTGTGATACTCAAACGAGGTTAGAACATTGAATTTTGCAAATGTATTGACACTACTTACTTATAGCAGTAAGCTGCCACTTTAACTGTTGTGGCTCCATCCAACGGAAACCTGAGATCTGTAGTTTGGTGAAGGACTTACTATTTCCTCAATACTAAGTCCACTCTCCAGAATAAAAGGACTATAACTCTCTACTGCAGAATTCCAAGTCACTCGCCAAACTACAAATCCTAGGATTCTTTAGAATCAGGGATGGGAATCAAGTAGCCCCTTCCTCCCAACACTGTCAGGTTTGAGTTTTGGACTACAACCCTGGAGACCAGAGTTCGATTCCCAGCTCAACCATGAAACCCTCTGAGTGACCTTGGACAAGTCACATCCTCTCAGCCTCAATGAGAGGCACACAACAACATGATAAACCACAAAACCAAACATATCATGGTTTTCTTCCAGCAAAAAAAGTTAAGACAACACAGCCAGAGGTTCTCTGCATGGCTGACCTAAAACATTTCCATTTTTAGGATGCAGCTTTCTCTCTGAACAGAGAAAGACTCATTCAGTGATCCATCAGCTTAGATCACCAGAAACCAAGTCTGAATGGTTAAGTCAAATCCACAAGCCTTAATCTTCATAACTGACTCAGCCTTGCTTATTGGGTCAGTTCCCCTTTTCTGCTATTTTTGACAGTTCCCACTTGAAGTTGGATCTTGCTTGTGAAAAATCTCTTGCTCACAGATATGGACAAAGAGAAACAGAGGTAAGGAAGGAGGAAACCTGGGATTAAACCAGAGCTTCTAATTTCATTTCTTTCTTACATAATGATTGTAAGAATTATTGTTTTCTGCTTGGAGAACACGAAACGCTTGTGCAGAAAGTCCCAAACTCTGCATAGTCTTCAAAAACGACATACAGTAGTTCCTTGAAGCTTCCTTGAAGCAGGAAGAAAACTGCTAAAATTACTCATTCCTTCCTTCAAGAATAAAATGAGTGAAGAGTTTGCTTTGAAATCTGCAGGATCTAATTCATTTTCAAAGCACTGGTTTAACCACAAAGGCTCACAGCTACCCTTCTGTCTCTTTGCCAGTAGTCTTGCGTTTGGGGACAATTCTGGAAACTGTGATATGTGTATGTGTGTGATTTTTCCATGCTTTGCTTTAAACATAACTGTCCCTAAGGCTGCATCCACACTGAAGAATTAATGCACTTTGGCATGGCTTTAACCGCCACTGCTCAATGTTGTGGAATTTGTAGATTTGTGAGATCTTTAGCCTTCTCTGTCAGAGAGCTCTGGTGCCACAACAAACTTTAAATTCCAGTATGCCACAGCATTGAGCCATGGCAGTTAAAGCGGTGCCATATTGCATTAATTCTGCAGTACAGATGCAGACTAAGAAATCTGGGCGGGTTACAAACGGCCCTCAAGGGGCCGTTTTCCCGCCGCCGCCATTCGCTGCGCAGGGAAGCCCCAGCTGCCAGACCGCGAGGCTTCCCTGCGCAGCAAAAAAGGAGCAGCGAAATGCCGCTCCTTTTTTGAACGCGGAAGTGGCACCGCAAGGGGTGGAGTGCGCCCTCGCGACGTCACTTCCGCCGCAACACGTCTGGACACACAGCGTCCAGTACGTCAACATGGCGGCGCCCATGTGGAAGGGCACCGCAAAAAAGTACGCGCTCCGCGCGTACTGGGAGGAAGGGCTGTCAGGAAGGTAAGAACCTTCCTAACCCTAATACGGCCCTTCCTAACCTTAGTACGCGCGGAGCGCGTACTTTATGGCGGTTTGTAACCCGCCCTGGTTGATCTTTTCTCCTTACAGCTAACTTAAGAAACAACCTTATAAAAGGTCAGATTATCCTACAAGTCTGGTAGCCTAATTTTCTACCCCTGAGCCTTTCAGGGGGGCCACGAAGATGATAAAAAATGCCAGATCATGTTCAACTAAACCAAAAGTGGCTCGTATTCCATGTCTATTTTTGAAAAATGGGTATTTATGGATGTCACTCCTGTAAATCACACTCCACCAAATGAATCTAAGAAAGTAGACCTAAGTCTAGGAAAGCTCATGCTGCCAACTTCTTTCTTTCTGTTAGTCTCAAAGGTGCTACAAGATCTCTCTACGTACTGATTCTACAGACTAACATAGCTATACCTTTGAATTTTATTCCTGTAACCTAGTTAAAAAAGTGAATTATCATTGTTATCATTCTTCCAGGAGATGGGGCTGGAAAGGGAGTTATCCAAGGGAGCTGGGGGCCATAAATACAGCTGGCCTTACTTTTCCCATCCTTGACCTAGTCTGATATTATCTATTTCAGTGGTTCTCAAGTGTTTTCTCTTTTTGACAGACTGGTTGAAACTTGCTGCGAGACTCAGCAGACCCCTTAATAGTGTTGTGAATTGCTGTGTTACAAATCAAAGCACAGATACAACCCACATTTACTTTGAACATTTGTCCACTCTCACTGGCTGCCTCCACACTACAGCAATAATCCAGTTGGACCCCGCTTTAACCACACTGGCTCAATGCTATGGGATTCTGGGAACTGTAGTTTTGTGAAGTGTTTTGCCTTCTGTCGGAGAGCTTTGGTGCCACAACAAACTACAGTTCCCATGGCGCTCAACGGTTAAAGTGGTGTCACCTGGATCATTTCTGCAGTGTGGATGCAGCCACTGTCAAAACCGATGCTATCCTATCAAAATTGTAAGCCCCAAGTTAGACCAGTGATAGTGCATTGTGCAAATCATAGTTCTCAGGGTCCTCATTAGCCTATTTGATAATCAGGACTTAATCAAAATGGTTTGATCTCCGTCATCAGGAGAAAAAGATAATCAAGCACAGGGTTAAGCACAGATATTTTCAACAGGGCTATTGTCTTTTAAAGCAAGCTTACAGACTACCTGTAGTTCATGGAACACCATTTGAGAACCTCTGGCTTGCAGGGACACTTGGGTGCATCTAGCCACAGGGGCAAAGGCATCAGATCCCCTCTGAGCTTGGAAGCTAAGCAGAGTCAGCCCTGGTTATTGCTCTGATGGGAGACCACCAGCAAATACCAAATGTTCAGTGGAAGGAACGGGCAAAACCACCTCTGAGTATTTCTTGCCAAAGAACACCCTAAAGTCAACTGGAAGACACACATGCACCCACATTTGTTGATCCTTTTATAACTGTAGAAGCCAGAGCTTGAATTTAGGATAGTCTGCATGCAAAACCTAAGCTCTACCCTTGCACCAGGCTCTTCCACAATGAATGCACAATGAATGCAAAGTCAGCTGTAAATGTCTGACGGAGTCACAGGACATGCAAAGTGTTTTACACTGCCATACAGTCCTAATGTACACAGCAAGCAATTTTGCCACTTTCAACCGCATACATCAGCATAACAAACCATGCTACAAATGCATCTTAATCTTCTCTCTTTCTCTCTTACACACAAGCATTTGTACTTCAACCTACAACCTAAGGGTAACTTCCCACACAGAGGCATCACCAAGGTTGGCGCCAGCCAGTGCAATAACTCGTGGTGTCACCCTTCCCATTGACCTCTTCCCGTACCATACAGCACATAATCCTTAGTAATGGTTTTTGTACTAATGTTACTTGCAAATCGTAATTCCCATATATCACTATGTTGTGACATAAGCAACTAGCAAAATTAAACGGATACCTTAAAATTACAATGTCATATGCACAGCCTAAATGTACGCACATTTACATAGTTTGATGTGGTTAAAGTGAAAATTTGGCAAGATGTGGTGTTTTAATTTTTTTAAAACCTGAGGTCTTGCCCTTCTCGCTTCTCCACTCCTTGAGCCTTGCCTCACTCAGACCATCTCTTCCCCTGAGCTCCAGGATTTTAAAGAAATGTTAGTGAAAACCACATCCCATTTCCGCCAAAAGGCAACCATTTGGGGAGCAGTGGTGTCACCACACTTTAGGGTGTTACCTGGTGTGGCCCACACCTTCCTAGTGACACTCCTGTTCCCACACTATGTTTCTAACTAACAAACACAGCTTTTACCCTTTCTTTCCTTGCAGAAAATATGACCTGGGAACACGAATAAAAGGCATGGGCCACAGATAACTATTTCTAAATATTACCTACAGTGTGTGCCCGTGCCATACGCTGACACATGATACGAAGCTTTTAGTTTACACTGAAGCCGTGTGATGGAAGCGGCAGTGGTGCGCGTGCCCATGGCACACATGCCACACCACACTGTGTACACAAACCCCATTGTTTTCAATGGGGCTCGAGCATATGCAGTATTTCCCTTACACGGGGAGTGGGTGGGTTCCAGAACAGATCCCCGTGTAAGGGAAGGGTCAACTGTATTATTATGCATTATCAAATATACAACATACAGTCGGACGGCTGTACATCAATTACATTACATTAGTCTGCATATTATATTATATAAAGAATGGGCCAACTATGGCCTTCAAAGCTATATTTATGTCCCTGACATCTCAGATCACCCTATTCTAGGCTTTTTAAAATGGCTTTTCCTAGAAGGTTCCAAGACCAGAGAAATCTGCACAAAAAGCTTCCCTTGGCTGAATGTTTTCTACTTCCAAGAAAGACAGATTAACTGTGTGCTGAAAAGCTAGGCATGGTTAGAGAAACTTTTAAGTTGGTTGTTGCTCTCTCTCCAATTAAACGCATGTTTTTCATCAGCTATTATGGCCACTTTGGGGTTTTTACTCTTGGATGAAGGGAGAAATTTTGGCAGTCTATGTGGGCCCCTGTAGTGTCCCAGAGGCAGAAAACTGGCCCCCAGGAGTGCTGAAGTTCTATTTTCTACATCACATTATGCTGTATTACATTAATTCCTAGCAGAAAAAGCAACCAAACACATGATCCCCCCGCCAAAACAATCCTCAATTCTCAACACACAGTTAATCTGTCTTTCTTGGAAGTAGAAAACATTCAGCTAGTGAAATTTTTTCATCCAAACATCCAGCATCATCCCATTCATCTTCCTCACTAGCTTCCTTCTTCCCATCTTTTTCACTAGCAAGGGAGCCATTTTGTCCCCATTCCCCAACATGAAGCTACACAACAGGGATCAGAAATCTTGGAAGAGGCATGGGTTTCACCTTGAGGGTCAATTGCATCTCCACCATTCTGGCAATGGAACAACAGAGACTAGCTGGTGATACCTTTGCAAGTTGCACAAAGCCAATGGTAGGATTATTATTCAAGCCTGAGACCAACCTTGGCCAGTGTGTTGTGGCATCCTTCTTAGAGTAAGGCTCAGCCCCATTCTCTGAAATTCCCATACCACATCTGGTCATAAACCAAGGCAGAAAGGTCCACTCTTAGTATGCAAACTTCTAGCGCATGATGGAAATCTGTTGCCTTGAACAGGAAGAGTTGGCTAGAACATGGTCCTCAGCCTTTGAAGTTCCTGGACTTCAGTTCCCAGAAGCAAAAGGGAACTGAAGTCCAAAACTTCTAGCAGAGGCAAGGTTGAAATCCACTGGGTTAAACCAAGCAAATCATGCCCCCCAGTACATTCCCACAAAGGAACGTGGCAGCCTTTTCTGATCTGGTGTACTCACCCCAGATGCAATACCATACAGCCCATCATCCAGCAGGAGGAAGTTTGTAATAGAGGACCAGATTTCCCAGCAGGAAAATGCAGGAAGAAAGAAAACAGATGGGAAAGAAGGCCTAGTGTAGTTTGTGGTGGCATCAGAGTTCTCTGACATAGATAGTGAAATATGTCACAAAGCTACAAATTCCAGAAATCCATAGCGTGGCGCCATGGCCATTAAAGCGGTGCCAAACTGCATTCTCACTTCGTCTCAAAGGTGTTAACAACATCTCTTTGCATGATGACCATAAAGTTATTACATACTACAGTTGGCCCTCCTTATCCACAGATTTTTTTATCCATGGATTCAACCATCCACAGCTTGAAATATATTTTAAAAAATATAAATTCCAAATAGCAAACCTTGTTTTTCCATTTTATATAAGAGACATCATTTTGCTATACCATTGTATTTACTGGGACTTGAGTATCCACGGATTTTGCTATCCACAGGAGTTCCTGCAACCAAACCCCAGCAGATACCAAGGGCCCAATATATAATATATCTTTCGGGGCTGCCTTCTTAGAGCCAAGGCGGCTATCTCTTTGTGGTGTGCAAAATGGGAAATGACGTGAGGGGGCCAGGAGATGAGAGAACGTCGCTCCAGATTAAAAGCAGCGTGCCCATTAAGCCCAGTCACGTCCATTTTTAAGCCAGGATTCAGTTATACCCAGGCCAGCCCAAACAATTAGCTTGTTCCAAGCCAGACTAGTGTAATGGCCTCCATTAATTTGACCATGAGCAAAGCAAACTGAGAACAAAGCCTTGTCGTCTCCAATAACTCAGAAGGGTACAAACAAAAGCTTTCCACCAATAGTATAAAACAAACACCGCAAGCGTGAAAGCCCCCTAAAAAGTGCTGTTTTAACAGAAATCGCCCGGCCGGGTTGCCTAGCTGCCGATCTCGCCGGATGGAAACAGCAACTGGGTGACGTGTTTTATTGAGCCTTGATTACATCAAGAGTAATTACAGCACACAGAGAGAAGGCAAAAGCAAATTACATACCACAAGCTTTATCTCAGGGACAGCCTTAGATGCAATTACGGCAAAAAGGGATGGCATGGGGAGCCCAAGGGACATTGAGGGCAAATGCATCCTTAGCCAGACAAGGGGTCACGACAATCACATCGTTTCACGTCCACTACAAAACCTTTGCTTCTCACACACAAGGGAACCCTTAGCTTCTTTGGGTCATTTTGGAGGTATGCTGTTTAAATGACACACACATCTTAAAGAGGCCAGAAGCTGTGCCAAAGCTGCGTTCTGTCCTTAGGACTGGAGTGTGGCTTTGGCATGGCTTCTGGCCTCTTAGGATGTATGCAGCATTTAAACCAGAGGGACCTAGAAACTGTTGTACATGCTCTGGTAACCTCGAGATTGGATTTCTGCAACATACTCTACATGGGGCAACCCTTATACCAAACTCGGAAGCTACAAATGGTGCAGAATATGGCGGCCCGGCTGGTCACTGGTGCTCCCAGGACCAGCCATATAACACCGGTTCTTAGGGACCTCCATTGGCTGCCCATTCGCTTCCAAGCTCAATATAAGGCGTTGGTTATTACCTATAAAGCCCTAAATGGCTTGGGCCCAGGATACCTAACGGACCGTCTCTCCCCGTACATTCCGCCTCGCACCCTCAGAACGTCTGGGCAGCAACTATTGAAGGTGCCTGGGGCTAGATTAGCCTCCACCTCGCGGAGGTCTTTTTCCATAGCTGCCCCAGCCCTTTGGAATAAGCTGCCCACTGAGCTCCGCTCATCTACCACCCTGGCCCAATTTAGGAAGGATCTCAAAACCTTCCTATTCCAGCAGGCATCCCCCGAATAAATATCCTGAGGGCCTCCCTCCTCTTCCGTGGCCATGAGGTTGGGCTATAGGGGCTTTTTATTTGTTATTGTGTTTTATGGTTTTTAACTTTTCCTGCACTGTATGTATTTTAATCTTGTTGTTAGCCGCCCTGATCCCTGGAAGGGTGGGATAAAAATAAAAATTTTATTATTTATTATTATTATTATTAAACAGTGTACCTCCAAAGTGACCCAAAACAGCTTTATTTTGGCCTGTCTGTTCGGGCTCTTCAGTCTATTTCTTCAGATGCATTTGGTGGAGTGGAAAGCCAGGGACAGGCCTATATGTGCCATTAGTGTGAGAGAACGTCCATTCAAATTCAAAATGGCATCTCAAAGTCTGTCCCTGGCTTTCCACTCCCCCAAATGCATCTGAGGAAATAGGTGAAGTCTACAAAAGCTCATGCTGCCAACGTCTTTCTTCCTGTTAGTGCTACAAGATCTCTCAACATACTTGATTCTATAGACTAACATGGCTATATCTTTGAATTCTACCACAAGGAAATCCTGTTGTTGTTAACTGCTGTCAAGTGGACCTCGACTCATGGCAACCTTGTGAATGTGACATCTCCAAGACCTCTGCTCGGGTCCTGCAGGTTCTAGCCTGTGACCTCCCTATCCATCTGACACATAGCTTTCCTCTCTTGCTTCTTCCCTAGTATTATTGTTTTTTCTAATGATTCGTGCTTTCTCATGATATGGCCAAAGTATGACAGCCTCAATTTAGTCATCTTGGCTTCCAAGG
>NC_056527.1:153657234-153670510 GCF_019175285.1 Sceloporus undulatus | reverse complement strand
GTGGGCTTTTGGAACAATATCATTCCGGCTCAAGGCCAGAAATGGAAGAAGTTCAACTTAAAAAGATTTTAAAAAAACAACAACATTAAGAAGAAAAAGGACTCTGGGAACTTCCGGATTGTTTCTCTGTAAGAGTGTGGCTTTTTCCGCCACAGGTGTGTATGCATTTTGTTAAAAAAAAACCACGATTGAGTGAGTGAAACTTCCTCGACTCTTTGGTCTCTTTCATGCCTGCACTTTATGCAAGAGAAATTCTCGAGTGTATGAACTATGACAGAATGAACTGAACTGACTTTGAATTGGGGAAGTGGGGGAAAGAAAGAAACAAGAAACTTGCTTCACTTTGCTATCTCGTTTTCTGGGCCTTAGATATATGCATCTCGCTATTTCAGTCCCTCTCCCTCTGCCACTACAGCTCTCTCTCTCTCTTCCTTTCTCCTCTTTCTCTTCATCATCCCACTCACCTTCCTTCATTCCTTCCTTCCTTCCTTTTTCCTTTCCTTATGACAATCCTTGCTTTTTTTTGGTGGGTTTTTTGGGCTGTGTGGCCATGTTCTCGAAGAGTTTATTCCTGACGTTTCTCCAGCATCCAATCCAACCCCATTCTGCCATGCAGGAAGTCACAAAGCACTCCTGGCAGATAGTCTTCCAGCCTGTTTAAAAACCTCCAAAGAAGAAGATTCCACCACTCTCCGAGGCCTCATGTTAGCTTTATCTTGGCAAAATTTCTTCAGTGGAGCTTTGCCATTACCTTCCTCTGAGGCTGAGAAAGTGTGGCCTCATTCCCACTTACAAAAAAAGCAGTTTGTGATCTGAGTTGATGGATCAATTCAACAGTAGAGCATGGTTCCCACTACATTTCGCCCGATCACATTTTCCCCGTAAAATGACCCTCTTGTGGTTCACATTCATGAATGAATCAGTCCAACGTGCACCCGCTCCAATAACTCGCTTTTGGTTCACATTCACGAATAAATTGGTTCAAATTGGACCCCCTCCAGCCGGACAAAGGGCAAATTTGAATCGATTCCAATGGTTCACATTTGCACAGAATCGATTTATCCAAAAAGACGTGAAAAATATTGGCGTTAAAAAAGACATGGGTTAAATAGGTCTAGCGTGTGGCCCCCCTCTCCGAATCACTTCAGCGAAGTGAGAATAAGGGTCATTTGAACCTGTTCAAACTGATTTGCGATCCGGTTTAAAAGGTAGTGGGAATCAGGCCTGTGACTCATCTGGGGTCACCCAATGGGCTTCCATCGCAGAAAGGGTTTTCACCTTGGTCTCCTGGAGTCCTAGTCCAACACTTTAACCACTACACATGCTGGCATTGCAGACATCTGTGCAACCCTGTCTGACATCGCTGGCTTCCTGGCTCTCTGACCTTTTGGTATATCTGGACTAATTTTTCTACCAGTTTCTGTTCATGGCTTTGGACTCTGTTCAGGATTGTTTTGTCCCCTCGAACCTTGGACTGCCTGGATCATGGTTCTGTTTGTCACCCTATATAAGCCTGGCTTTCCCCAACAGTTCTCATGGGAAAAGGGGTGTTTAGCTGGGCATTCACTGGATTTAAACAGGACCAGCCCTGAATTGATTTTCCTCAATGAGTCAATGGCCTGTCATAGGAAAGAAATCCCCAATCCATGCTTAAATTGAAAATTTCAAGGACTGAACCAGGGAGCATTGCCATGCCAATGTGTGCACTGTCCCTCTCATGTTTTCTGCACATTCAAAGGGTGTACAAGAAGTCAAAGGGTTGCGTTCTGTTTGCCACAACCATTGATCTTCAGCTTCTGGTGACCACAGACCTTGTGGAGAGATGCACGGAGCATGAGAGCGCATTGCGTCGATCAGCCCAGCTAGCCATTCCCTTAATGGGTCTGACCCTTCATGAACTTTGTCTGAGGCTTTTCAGAATGAATGGCTTTTACAATTCAATTTCTTTTCCAATTAAATTCAAGGCCATCGACTTTGCCAGCATAACAAGATACTGCTGTTGGAATGGATCGATCCTGACAAGTACTGCAGGAAGAATGGGTGAAGCAGTTCTCCTAGGTTGTGTGTGTTGCACTTATCTAAGACAGGGATGGGAAAAGGTCAAGCTTGTGTAATAAGACTTAGGACAAGATTTTATAAAGGGGTTGCCTGGCGTAAATGTCCACATGTGAAACTATACCCTAATTGTGCTAGGAAATCTTTGTGTTGAATGGTAACATTGCACACTGGAACCAAGATGCTAAAGGTGTAGCTGGATGCACAACCAAATGCACATGGGGGCATGCCCTTGCTATCATACATAATGACGACAGATGATGTTGCCTTGATCTTATAGGAGAGGTGAGGGGTAAAATAAATATTGTTATTGTTATTGTTATTTTTGTTGTTGTTGTTGTTGTTAGAGCTGCAGTCCAATAATATCTGGAAGGCTGGGTGTTCCCCACCCCTAGTTTAAACCCTGTCTCTGCTACATGAAGCATCAACCATTTTGTAGTCCTCTCAGTTTCTGAATGAGGAGAAAAGTCTTTGCATTGTCTCTTTTAATTTTGTCCCTTTCTGTTTTAAGAAATGATGTGATAAGATACACACACATGTACAGTCGACCATATATTTTCCCGATATGCAACAATGTCCTCATGCATTGTGAGGCATACAGCCTGGCATATAGAAATACTTGTTCCGGCTGTATTTAATATTTTAGAGACCTTTCTTGGGGAGAAAAGCAGAACATAAATCCAAAAGAGGAATAATAAAGATATAAACAAACAACATCTAAAGGTCTACACATTCCCCATCTCTGGCATATAGAAATACATTCACTATCCTTATCTCTTTGGTGCCCAGTCATATTAACTGATTTAATGGAAAATATTGGGCTCAGACTGTGATCAGTGACATATACACACAGTTTTTACTCTAAAAGTACTTACAAAAACTTCAAGGATCTTCTTAGATGCACGCTTGCTCTACAGCGAATGCTTTTACAACAGAGACTGGTGGTTACACTGTATCTATTTAATTTGCTTGATTGGTTTGAATCCCACTTTCCTCCTCAAACGGGACTCAAAATGGCTTCTAATATAAATTAAAATAGGTAAAACAGTGTATACTTCAAAAGTTCGATTGACATTCTAAGACATTGACAAAGCCATTGATATTCTAATGTCAATGAAGTGATAAATCTGCTCTGGGTTTCAGATGTCCAAGGGCTGGCACCCTATTTCCCCAATAGGAACCAGAAGCAGCCATTGGTTTTCTAAGAAAGGGCCCTGTTCCAACAAGGAAGGCCATTCTCTAAAACCAGACAGAGACCTGAATTCTAGGTTTAGTCCAAACTAAAGTACAACCATTGATTCAGCTGTGTTTACCTATGTGTTGACTCACTACAGAACAATTGATTTAAAAGGCATCCTTTGGTTGGGTCTAACCAACAGGATGATGCCAGCTATATTTCCTGCCTGTCTTCCAAAACTTTATTCCCATTCAGATTTATGGACACCTGATCGATTCATCCCTGTTGACTGATCAACTAAGACTGATTTATAAGGCACCGTGTTCATTGCTGGTCCTATATAAATGATTACTCCAACTGTGTTAAATGGTTGCTTTAGTAATGATGACAAAGCTTTAACAATTTGCATTAGCAAAAGGCAAGTCCTTTTCTGAGACCAAAAGACCTGAGCATGAATCAAGAGTGCCACCTGTAGCTCATCTGGAAATTACATCTTTTCCTACATTCTTACTGTGATGAATTCAGGCATGTCTCTGTTAACAAAGGATGCATCCACACAGTAGTAGTTGTAGTAGTAGCAGCAGCAGCAGCAGCAGCAGTATTAGTAGTAGTAGTGTGCCTTTAAGGCAATCCTGGATTGTGGTGACCTTAAGGCAAACCTATCACAAAGTTTTCTGGGACTAAGAGTATATGATTCACCCAACATCACCCAGTGGGTTTCCATGGCCAAGCAGGGAATCAAACCCTGTTCTCCAGAGTTGTAGTCTAACACTCAAACCACTATCCAAAAGTACTGAGCCTATGTTGCGAATAATGCTCAGTCTATCCAATGGTTCCTTTAATGTTCAGGCTAAAACCTGGACTGGATTTATCATCCCACTGACATGGAAGCCACTACCTCATGCTGTCAAAATCCCAGATCCATGGCCATTGGCAGCACTAAGGGAGAGACTCTGGGTCCAAAACATACTGGTTTTCCAAGCTCAGAGAGTGGCCATCTTGTCAGTGCCACAGTTCACCAGGCATCTGTCTGTGGGCCCACTTCCATTATTGTTAGCAGCTGAGAGGCTACATTGTGTTTGTGTAGCATACTTGTGTAGTTATATGGTGGTTACCCTATGCAATGTGCATCTAACTGTGCTTCTACAGATGGCCTTGCTGATTCCAGGATAACGTGGTATGTTGCATCATAGAATCATAGAGTTAGAAGAGACCCCAAGGACCATCCATTCCAACCCCATTCTGCCATGCAGGAATACACAATCAAAGCACCCCCGACAGATGGCCATCAAGCCTCTGTTTAAAAACCTCCAAAAAGAACAATCCACCATACTCTGAGGCAGCATCTTCTGCTGTTGAATACCTCTGACAGTCAGGAAGTTCTTCCTCATATTTAGGTGAAATCTCTTTTCCTGTGGTTTGCATCCATTGTTGAGGCTGCATTCTCTGGAGCAGCAGAAAACAACCTTGCTCCATCTTCAATATGACACCCCCTCAAATACTTAAACAGGGCTATCATATCACCTCTTAACCTTCTCTTCTCCAGGCTAAACATCCCCAGCTCCCAAAGTCGCTCCTCATAGGGCAAGGTTTCCAGACCCTTCACCATTTTGGTTGCCCTCCTTTGGACACGTTCCAGTTTCTCAACATCCTTTTTCATTTGTGGTGCCCAGAACTGGACACAGTATTCCAGGAGAGGAACTGGTGACTAACTGAAAATCATCCAAGAATATGCATCAGTTTGCAAACCAGCCAAGAATATACAGCTGCAACAGTTGCATTTAAAGAATTCTGCTTGCAGAACTATGTATTGTAATGTCATGACCAACAAAGTACAATTGCATGTGCAACTTATGTCTGCGTAAAAACACCAACAGGATGCCAGTTATTGTAATGATGATAGTGATATCATTGTCATCATCATCATCACCACCACCACCACCACCACCACCATCATCATCCCATATATTTGCATGGCACTTATTGCTGCTATCAGTTGCAGAGACGTGCACTGCATCACTACGGGGGTCTCGTGCGGAACAAAAGAGTGTTTCACATGCCCTGAATGTCTCCCCTTTCCCTAAATTCTTTAGAGCACTTGCACGCTGTCCAAAAATAGAACTTAAAGAATGAATGGTCCCATAACTCATCTCCTTCCCACCCACCCCTTACTTTCTCTTGTGCTTTTATGCCTACGGGACAGCTGTGTATGAAGAGGGACTGGAAAGACCAGTTTGATACCCCTGGCCTGGAGGTCTTCTCAAACCTTTGCGTGCAGGAAAGAGTTATCTCAGGGGGTTGGGAATCCTTCCGTGCACCTCTCTCTTTCTCTCTTTTACACACAGTATCTTTGCCCGCACTCTTATTCTTGCACCATTTGATTGACTTCTGGTCCATCTGATATATTTCCATGTCTTTTAGAAGGGACCAAAGTCAGGATAGAAAAAGCTCAGCGCTTGAGCCCTTGCCTAGTATACAAAAGGTCCCGGGCTCAAACCCTGGCACCTATGAACAAATCTTGCCGAGAAAACCCCATGATAGGTTCGTCATAAATTGGATATGACTTGAAGGCACCCAACAACCACCAATATAATATAATAAATATCATATAATAATGGCTGTACCTGGAGGCTTCAAGGGGCAACAGCTTGCCTTCTTTTTGGGCCAGGAAAAGGTTAAGCAGCATACTGGAGTTGTTGAGGACCACCAAAATACCAAAGCCAAACCAAAACTCTTGCGGGCCATATGTGGCCCCCAGAGCAGCATTTCACCTACCCCAGAATAAACCCAGGGTTGGCAACATAGAATCATAGAATCACAGAGGTGGAAGAGACCGCAAGGGCCATCCAGGCCAACCCCATTCTGCCATGTAGGAACTCTCAATCAAAGCATCCCAACAGATGGCCATCCAGCCTCTCTTTAAAAACCTCCAAAGAAGGAGACTCCATCAACCTCCAAGGGAGGCCTCAGAAGCAGAGGCCCTCTATCTGACTGCTTAAGGTCTTCTGCTTTATTTCAGAAGCCCCTTGCAACCAATATGTTCAGAACTCCAGGAAGAATGATCTGATTCTTTTGCAAAGGCCCAGAGGGGTGTTTTGGAAGAAGAAAGAAGAGCGGCAGAAAGAGAGAGAGGATCCTTCCCACCCACTTTAGCAAGATGATTTTTAATTGTTTTTTAAAATTTTATTGTAAAGTGTTTCAAACTATTTTATCTGTGAGCTGCCTGGGGTTCCTTTTTGGTTGAAAGATGGCATATGAATAAAATAAAATAAAATAAAATAAAAGTTGCTCTGGCTGGCCCTGCCTACCACTGCTTTGGAAGCCCTGAAAGATTAATCCCAAGGAAATGCACTTGGCAAAACAAGAGTTATTATTATTATGCTTTACTCACTCCTCATGCTCACCCCTCATGCATACACCATACTGATTTAAATCCAGGTCTCAAGGAATTAGCTTATTGATTCCAACTCCCAAAATCCCCCTACATACCACCCTGAGCACTTGGGGATTTGAGGAGTTACCGTCCACAAAAGGGAAGCATTTACAAACAGTGTTTCAAGAACAGATGCTCTGAATCAGAATGAAGTGACTTCCTATGATTTTAAGTGATCATTCATAGAATCATAGAGTTGGAAGAGACCCCAAGGACCACCCAGTCCAACCACATTTTGCCATGCAGGAACTCTCAGTTAAACTATCCCTGACAGATGGCCATCCAGCCCCTGTTTAAAGACCTCTAAAGAAGGAGATGCCACCATACTCCCAGGGAGTGTGTTCTACTGTCGAACAGCCCTTACTGTCAGAAAGTTCCTCCTAATGTTTAGGTGGAATTTCTTTTCCCATAGCTTGCATCCATTGTTCCGAGTCCTATTCTCTGGAGCAGACAGGTTTGTTTCTGGACAGTGAAGAACAGGTCTGCACTGTGATGCTTTTGGCCTTGAGCAGAGACAGCCTGCAATGCTGAGAATAACCAGCCTGTGGCACTGCTACTCCAACTTGGTAAGTTGGCAAGGACCAAGAAATACAAGGCATTTCAAATGCAAAAGAGCCACCATGTCTTTCTCTAATTTGTTTTGCTCACATGGTCATTATTATCCAGTAAACCCAAAACTATCAGAAAACGAATCCGTTCATGTTTAGGAATTGTTGGTTTAACATAAGGCTGGGTTCGAATTCCAGACTCGATGGAGCAACCTGGGTTCACAGCCAAACCAAGACATTTTGCTGCCTGAAGTGAAGGAAAAGATGACTCCCTCTTCCTCCATTCATTTGTCCTCCTTTTTCCAGGAGATATCCTACATTTCAACCTTCTGTCCAGTCAAAGTCAGTTCTAGGTGCCTAAAGATAGGGTCAGCTCTCTCCTAAATAAGAATGTATAGCAAGTTGCCTTATATTGTGTCAGATCCTTGGTCCATCTAATGCAGTAACAGCAACTTTGGCAATAGCGCTCCAGAGTCACAATCAAAATTCTTTCCAACTCTGACTTTCCTTTCCAACTAGTATTTTTTCTGGTTGTCTTTCATCTAACTGCTAACCAGGCCTGGCTTTGCTTAGTTTCCAAGGTTAGAAGAGATTCTGCATGTTCAAGGCATTATGGTGGTGGCTAAGTCATTTGATCTCAGCTCAGTCTGTTGTAAGGATGCAAATGCAAGAAGTTATGTACAGTACATGTTATTTATTTTAAGAGATTATTTATTTGGGACATTGCGAATCCCCTCATTTGAGCCCCAAGGCTTACAAAGAAGCATACAGACCAAAATAAAACAATATCCAATAAGGTTGATATGAATTGCAGTTTCTTTATTTGATCCATGTATTGGCCCCTTTTCAAAATATTCCACCCATCCCCAGGTATCTTCCTAGGCTTTGGTCCTGAAATCTCAGAGCCTGTGATAGTATCAAAACTGGCACAACTCTGCTTTTAGCAATGCAGTGTAAATATACACTAGATCCTACAGTTACCCAACCGATGGCTTGGCAAGCGCCAAGGCCTTGCAATTGCCTACTGTGCAAAAATTCAGTTCACTTCTCACCCACCAAAGTCCAAAGCAAGAGGAAGGGCTGTGCGAGTGCTTAAGAAATATTTGGCTCTTATTGGGACCGCACTTATGCAACTTCTAAGTACTACTCCTTACACAAGTAAGCTAATGCAAGTGTCATGCTCCAACAGGATTCCATTCAGAGGGCGACCCAGGGCAATTTGAAAACATTACTGTTCAAGACAAATGTTTGTTTCAAGTGAGTAAAATGACCATCAGCCCTCTGTATCCATTGGTTCTTTATCAATGGATCGAAGCATCCATGACTTGAAAATATTAAATGTACAGATTCCAAAAAGCAACCCTTGATTTTGCCATTTGTATTTGCCATTGTATTTTAAAAAATAAATCATTGTATGGGACTTGAACATCCATGGATTTTGGTATCCATGAGGGGTCCTGGAACTAAACCCCAGCGGATATCAAGGGCCCACTGTAATTGTTCCTCCATGTTCCTCACACTGAAAATGCATAACTTCTGTGTTTCTGAACTTCAAAACCCATAGGCATTGATACATGTACATTTTGGGGCTGGACAACTGAGTTACAGAATTCATGTTTGCACCATTTTGCGAAAAATAATTGATTTTCCCCATTTGGGTCTTTCAACCAGGAAATGTGGCAGATGCACTTAGCAAGGAAAGCTTGTTCCAGACCTGAATCTGGCATGAGGAGCATGTGTGCACAAAGGCAGGTATTACTACATCAAAATTCCAAAGTGTTTTTGGACACATCTTTGCCATTTAGTGACTGATACTCTTTGCAGGACGTTGTTTCACTTGGAAGTGTGGGCATCGCTTGTGCTTCATCGACAGGCTATAGATAGGAGTCATGTCGATTTCCACTCCATTGGGAACACTGAATTCCAGCTCTTGGAGTAAAGTGGTCAAAAAGAGGAATACCTCCCAACGGGCAATCTGCTCCCCAATGCATTTTCTTTTCCCCAAACCAAAGGTCAGGACTTTCTCACTCTCTTCCTTGTCGATGTTTTTGCCGTCAGCTGTGAGGAAACGCTCTGGATTGAAGGAATCTGGATCTTTCCAAAGAGCCCTGGAAAAGGATCAGGACCAGGATCATCATCAACAACAACATCATCACCACCAAGAACATCATCATCATCATCAGTTGGTGATCTGATGCCAGCAAGGCATTAATCCATTCCATGATTTAGGCCCAAATTTAAAGGTGCTGTTCAAGGTGCTGAGATAGGGTTCAGCACCTTGGATTGCTCCTTAGTAAAAGCCTGGAGTAGATTCATTGCTCCACTGACATAGAAGCTGCCAAGAACCACTAATATAATGGCATTAGTAAAAGCATCTGCCAAAGCCACCGTAACCCCATGCTATTTTGCTCTCTCAAGCACATCTGTTTCACACACACCAGTGACTTCCATTTCAGCAAGCCACTTTGAGCTTTAGTCCAAACTCTGAAGGAATTATCCAAGAGGCTCAACCATATCCATAATAGGTTTAGCCTATTGGAGACCTCCTTTAAAATCTGGATTAAAATTCAGAACAGAAGGTTTGACATCACTCATGATTCTGAAAACCACCAGTGACCACAAGCACCCTGTTACAGTTTTAGATTCTAACTCCCAGCATCTTCGTTGTTAGTGACCATGCTGGCTGGGGGATTCTGGGAGTTGTGATCCAAAAAAGTAATTTTGCCCAAACTCTGGACAGAGTGTGTCTGGTTTTCCAAGGTTCTGGGTAGACTTACTCATCATGGTTGACTTGCCACTGGTTGACAAAGACACAGAGGTCCTTTGGGATGTAGTAGCCATTTAAGACAGTTTTTTTGGTTGTGCTGAAAACAGAAGAAAAAGGAATGCCATTTATTTTTTAAAATCTGCAAAGAGTTGGCAGGGATGAAACTGAAAGGAAGTAGAGGAATGTACACTGGAGATGGGTATTCCGTAGAAGCCAAGTATGGGAGGATCCAGTCATGGACAGTAAGTGAAAAACCCCAAATGCATTATTATTCCAAGATACTTTGCAACCTGAGACACATCAGCCAATGACATAGAGACACCCTTTTCAGTCAAGGTACACAGCAGCCAAGTTATTTGGGCATCTGAGGAAGAAAACCCACAATATCTCTCCCTAAGAACAAAAATGCACCAATTTGCTCCTCTTTCCACATATCAAAACCCAGCTGCCATATGCATTCACCTCATGCTATCTAGTAGTTGGACCAAACACAACCAAATGGCTATGCAGGAGTGAGTAATTGGTGTCCCAGCAAGTTAACAACAAACCTGGTATTCCCTGGTGGTCTCCCTTCCAATTACTAACCAGGCCTGACTTTGCTGAGCTTTCAAGAGCAAATTGGATCTGGTGTCTTCAGGATATTTAGGCACAGAACAGAACTTACCGGTGGGGAATTGTGAAGGGCAAGAATGAGGAATGTCTGAACACTTCAAGGATGAAAGCTTCTGTGTACGGCAGCAAATGGCGGTCCTGTAGGTTTGGTTTTCGTGCTCTGCCAATGACTTCATCTGCAGGTTGGAGAACAGAGAGAAAGAAACTGGAATCCTTGCTTCTGCAGTTAAAATGGCTTAAACCAGGGCCAGCCTAAGGCATTTGTTGGCTGAGGCAAAGAACAAGATCACACCCCCTTCCTGTTCCATGCAAAATGCACTGACAGAAAGAAACTTGTCGGATAAGCTGTCATAGGAGTTTATCACACTGGGGCTAATTTTGGCATTAAAGAGAGACTGAAGCACATTTAAAGCATCCCACAAATAAAGCAAAAATGCCGAGTAATTGTGTGAATACTTATTACATGCAATTGCACAAATAAAGCAATGTCAGGAATGCATCGTTGCTGAAATACCGAAAGTAAAAAGATGTGTGCTTCTTTGTGACCATTTTAATGGTAGGTTGTGTGCGATGTCATGTGAAATGGTTTCGCATAATTATGCGATTTTTCTGGGATATTCACAGGATAAACCCCATAGACTCAGTCACCTTCATCGGCTACACAGAGTGAAGTACCTGCTAAAGACATTGATGCCAGTGGATGGTGTGTGTGAATAGTAAAAGAATAGTAACGGTGATGGAGTAACGGGTTCAGTTTCAATGATGGTCATAAAGAGTAGTTAGGGGACTGTCTGTTTGCCTTCTTTGGCTGAAGTCAGTCATAGAGATACATGAAGAGATTTTGTCCTTTTCCTTGCAAACATTGCTGAAGGAGATCTGCTCCTAATGGAAAGGTCTTCGTTTTCCTTCCCTGCAATAAGAATGAACACTAGGAATCTAGCCCCAGTTCAACAAATTTGGGTTTTGGGTTTAGCCTGAATCATTTTAGTGTGTTTTTTTCTGAGACCACGCTGTGCAGCAACAACCTGAACTTGACACTTTATCCTCACCCTCACCTATTTTGCATTTTTTTACAATTCACACATACATACACCATGTCCATCTGTTGGAATAAAAGTCTGTCCACAGGTGCATCATTCTATGCATCTTATGATGTATGTTGAGACTAAGGGGTTTATCACATGGGAGGGAATGGGCCAAATCCCATACAGAAACAGGATTTAAATCCACAAATGCGGGATTGTTTTCAGACACATCTGGGACACTGAGCATTAATCTGACATGAACTCACACAGAAAGTGGACAAAATCAGCTGTTTGGGATTTTCCTGAAAGTAAAAAGCGGCCAATTTTGTTCACTTTCTGTGTGGGTTCATGTTGGATTAACACTCAATGCCCCCAAAATGTCTGAAAATGATCCCGCTTTTGCAGAATATTCCCGGAGTTTAAATCCATTTTCTGCAAGGGATTTGGGCACTTAGCCTCCCGTGTGATAAACTCCTATGAAAGCTTATGTGACAAACTTCTTTCTCTCAGTCATTCTAAAGGTGGTACAAAATCCTTTTACCTGCTGGCCCAGTTGTTCCTCAGCAATGGCCACAGGACAGCATCTTCCACCACTGGGCCTGGCGGCCTTCATATCAGTGGGATGATGGATCTGCTATGGTTTTAGTCAAAACTTCAAATAAGCTATTGAACGTCCTGAACTTGTTTTGGTTTAGGGTTCATCATGTTGGGTAGCTCCTTTGCAGACTAAATGCAGGAGCAGATTCATCATTCAACTGATATAGAAGCCAATGGCTACCACTGCAACCTCAAAGCTAGTTTAGGGGGCAAAGTGGAAGCCATGTAGGATACACTTATCTCCTCCGAAACCTTGCTGCCACCTCCCTGCATCTGCTGCCTGAAGTGACTGACTCACTCTGCCAAACGGTAGAACCAGTCCTGCTCAAAACCCAGGTTTACCTATTTCTTTTTGGATCTTTGTCTGAATTTCAGGATGAACGACAAGATACATGAGGCTCCAGGACAATGTTGTAGTCACTGTGTCAAAACCTGTCCAAAATACATAGAAAGGATAGCGTTAAGCAGCAGAAAAGGCTTGAAACATATGAATAATCCCAGCTAGAGGAGACCCACTCAATCAAGGAGCTTCACAATTCAACAATTAATTCAGTGAGTCTATTCTAGTTGGGGCTGCCAAAAAGATTCAGTCCAAATTTGGTGTGACCCCATGAATTTCATAGGGTTTTTTAAGGCAAATTTTCCTTGCCAGTTCCTTCTTCACTGGTATTCATTGGTGGTCTTCCATCTAAGTCAAGGGCTGACCCTGCTTAATTTCCAGGATTGGGTGCAACACACCACTGGATATTTGTCACTGGAGAAAACCAACCAGAGAAGCTGTTGGTTTTGCCTCCTTTGCAGTAGTGACTGGTGGCTCCCATGTTAGTACGGTGATGAATCTACTCTGGGTTTTATTCAGTTATGCTAAAGAAGAGATCCAAGGTGCTCAGCTTTGGAGGTGGATCTCAACACTTTCTGTAGCACTTGAAATGATTAGACTACAACCCAGAACAGATTCATTGCACCACAATATGACGTCAAGCAACAGCCATGATCCCTGGCTTTCAGGTGGTGCGTGTGAGAAACAGCTGCCAATCTGGCGCCCTCCAGAGATTTTGGACT
>NC_056527.1:153655610-153657134 GCF_019175285.1 Sceloporus undulatus | reverse complement strand
ACTACAAATCCTAGGATTCTTTAGAATCAGGGATGGGAATCAAGTAGTCCCTTCCTCCCAACACCGTCAGGCTGCAATGTTCAGGAGCTATAGCCAAGGAATGCGGAGCAATTGAACAAAAACCAGTGGGCTGCATGATTTCCACCTCTGGTATAAGGTCATGATGATTAAAGCAAAATGGAAATGATACAACTATAATATGGATATGCCTTTCTGTCTTTTGTACTGGGCTCCGGGATTTCTGTTGTCAAAAAATGAACAGATCCTGCCAGTTTGGAGTCTGCCAGGGTTTCTTACATTTGCAGTGCACCTTCAGATCCCTTCCAACTTATGGCGACCCTAAGGCAAACCTAAGCCAGCATGCATAGTGGTTTGAATGTCGGACTACAACCCTGGAGACCAAAGTTCGATTCCCAGCTCAACCATGAAACCCATTGAGTGACCTTGGACAAGTCACATCCTCTCAGCCTCAATGAGAGGCACACAACAAAATGATAAACCACAAAACCAAACATATCATGGTTTTCTTCCAGCAAAAAAAGTTAAGACAACACAGCCAGAGGTTCTCTGCATGGCTGACCTAAAACATTTCCATTTTTAGGATGCAGCTTTCTCTCTGAACAGAGAAAGACTCATTCAGTGATCCATCAGCTTAGATCACCGGAAATCAAGTCTGAATGGTTAAGTCAAATCCACAAGCCTTAATCTTCATAACTGACTCAGCCTTGCTTATTGGGTCGGTTCCCCTTTTCTGCTATTTTTGACAGTTCCCACTTGAAGTTGGATCTTGCTTGTGAAAAATCTCTTGCTGACAGATATGGACAAAGAGAAACAGAGGTAAGGAAGGAGGAAACCTGGAATTAAACCAGAGCTTCTAATTTCATTTGTTTCTTACATAATGATTGTAAGAATTATTGTTTTCTGCTTGGAGAACACGAAACGCTTGTGCAGAAAGTCCCAAACTCTGCATAGTCTTCAAAAACGACATGGTTTTCAAAAGACTTTCTTGAAGCAGGAAGAAAACTGCTAAAATTACTCATGCCTTCCTTCAAGAATAAAATGAGTGAAGAGTTTACTTTGAAATCTGCAGGATCTAATTCATTTTCAAAGCACTGGTTTAACCACAAAGGCTCAGAGCTACCCTTCTGTCTCTTTGCCAGTAGTCTTGCGTTTGGGGACAATTCTGGAAACTGTGATACTGTATGTGTATGTGTGTGATTTTTCCATGCTTTGCTTTAAACATAACTGTCCCTAAGGCTGCATCCACACTGAAGAATTAATGCACTTTGGCATGGCTTTAACTGCCACTGCTCAATGTTGTGGAATTTGTAGATTTGTGAGATCTTTAGCCTTCTCTGTCAGAGAGCTCTGGTGCCACAACAAACTTTAAATTCCAGTATGCCACAGCATTGAGCCATGGCAGTTAAAGCGGTGCCATATTGCATTAATTCTGCAGTACAGATGCAGACTAAGAAATCTGGTTGATCTTTTCTCCTTACAGCTAACTTAAGAAACAACCTTATA
>NC_056527.1:153648099-153655585 GCF_019175285.1 Sceloporus undulatus | reverse complement strand
GAAGGATCAACTTATAAAAGATTTAAAAAACCAACACATAAGAAGAAAAAGGACCTGGGAACTTCCGGATTGTTTCTCTGTAAGAGTGTGGCTGTTTTTCCGCCACAGGTGTGTATGCATTTTGTTAAAAAAAAAACAACGATTGAGTGGAGTGAAACTTCCTCGACTTTTTGGTCTCTTTCATGCCTGCACTTATGCAGAGAAATCTCGAGTGTATGAACTATGACAGAATGAACGTGAACTGACTTTGAATTGGGGAATTGGGGGAAAGAAAAGAAACAAGAAACTTGCTTCAACTTGCTTCACTGCTATCTCCGTTTTCTGGGCCTTAGATATAGGCATCTTGTATTCGATCCCTCTCCCTCTGCCACTACAAGCTCTCTCTCTCTCTTCCTTTCTCTCTCTTCTCTTCATCATCTCCCACTCACCTTCCTTCATGCCTTCCTTCCTTCCTTTTTCCTTTCCTTATGACAAGTCCTTGCTTTTTTTTGGGGGGTTTTTTGGGCTGTGTGGCCATGTTCTCGAAGAGTTTTATTCTGGACGTTTCTCCAGCATCCAACCAACCCCATGTCTGCATGCAGGAAGTCACAAAGCACTCCTGGCAGATAGTCTTTCCACCTGTTAAAAACCTCCAAAGAAGAAGATTCCACCACTCTCCGAGGCCCTCATGTTAGCGCTTATCTTGGCAAAATTTCTTCAGTAGAGCTTTGCCATTACCTTCCTCTGAGGCTGAGAAAGTGTGGCCTCATTCCCACTTACAAAAAAAGCAGTTTGGTGATCGAGATTTGATGGATCAATTCAACAGTAGAGCATGGTTCCCACTACATTTCGCCCGATCACAATTTTCCTGTAAAATGACCCTCTTGTGGTTCACATTCATGAATGAATCCAGTCCAACGTGCACCCGCTCAATCTTAACTCAGACTCGCTTTTGGTTCACTTCACGAATAAATTGGTTCAAATTGGACCCCCTCCAGCCGGACAAAGGGCAAATGTTGAATCGATTCCAATGGTTCACAGTTGCACAGAATCGATTTAATCCAAAAGAACGTGAAAATATTGGAGTTAAAAAGACATGGTTAAATAGGTCTAGCGTGTGGCCCCCCTCTCCGAATCACTTCACATTCAGCGAAGTGAGAATAAGGGTCATTTGAAACCTGTTCAAACTGATTTGCGATCCGGTTTAAAGGTAGTGGGAATCAGGCCTGTGACCTCATCTGGGGTCACCCAATGGGCTTCCATCGCAGAAAGGTGTTCTCACCTTGGTCGCTCCTGGAGTCCGAGTCCCAACACTTTAACCACTACACATGCTGGCATTGCAGACATCTGTGCAACCCTGTCGGACATTGGCTGGCTTCCTGGCTCTCGGACCTTTTGGTAGATCTGATCTGGACTAATTTTTCTACAGTTTTCTTCTGTCATCGGGCTTTGCGCGTTCAGGATTTGCTTTGTCCCCCAAACCTGATGGACTGCCTGGATCATGGTTCTGTTGTCACCCCATATAAGCGGGCTTTCCCCAACAGTTCTCATGGAAAAGGGGTGTTTAGCTGGGCATTCACTGGATTTAAACAGGACCAGCCCTGAATTGATTTTTCCTCAATGAGTCAATGGCCTGTCATAGGAAAGAAATCCCACATCCATGCTTAAATTGGAAAATTTCAAGGACTGAACCAGGGAGCATTGCCTGCCAGTTGTGTGCACTGTCCCTCTCATGTTTTCTGGCAACATTCAAAGGGTGTTCCATTTCTGGCCTTGAGCCGGAATGATATTGTTCCAAAAGCCCACCGTTGTGCCATGCGCAGTGTCCACTTGCGCAGAATAGGAGGACTGTATCGTGGTACAATAATGGTGCCTTTTATTGATGGATAGAAGAGGTTGGATATTCTAGGGCAGTGATGTCCAAACTCTGGCCCTCCAGGTGTTTTGGACTTCAGCTCCCAGAATCCCAGACCATTAGCCAAGATGGCTGAGGCTTCTGGGAGCTGAAGTCCAAAACACTGGAGGGCCGGCATTTGGACACACTGTTCTAGGGCAATGATTTCCAGGCTTTGGTCCTCCAAGGTGTTTTGGACTTCAACTCCCAGAAGTCCCAGCCAGCTTAGCTAACAAGCAAAGTGTTGACTATGGTTGTGAACATCCTTCAGTCTGATCCATCAGGTCTCCTCTGAGGTTCTTAATTGTCTACCAAATACATGGTGCCATGCCTTGTTTAGCCTTGAGATGCCCCAATCAGTTCCTTCTCATTTCCTTTCTTCTTCTAATCCTAGGTTTTAGAGGGCAGAGTCACCCTGCCTTTGCCTGCAAAATCTTGCTAATGTTCTTCTGCGCTGCTGGGCGGATAATCTATACCGACAATCTCAAAACCCACGCACTTAACATCCGTGCATCAAACAGCTGCTGCAGCTTATAGTAAAGCATTTGTTTCTTCTTTCATTAGCTGCTTCCGACTCTTTCTTTCCTTCCCTCTCTTTTGGAAGCTGGGCCACATCAGTCCAAAACACACTGCAGAAATAATCCAGTTTGAGAGCACTTTGACTGCCCTGGCTTGGTGCTAGGAAATCTTGGGAATTGTAGTTTATTGTGGCACTAGAGAAGGCTAAATGTCTCACAAAACTACAGTCCCCAGAATTCCCTAGCATTGATCCAGGGCAGTTAAAGTGGTCCCGAACTGGATTATTGTGTTTTGGACCATTTTCTCCCACCAATGGCACTACCTTTCCATGTTGGTGGTGGGGTAGTGTCAAAGGATCACTCTACATACTGAGTCTACAGACTGACATGGCTATATCTAAGTATACTACAGTATATTACAGTATACTAAATATTATCTGAGGGAGTAGACTTAAGCTCATGTGGCCAATTTCTTTTTCTTGGTTATTCTCCAAGGGGCTACAAGATCTCTCTACATTCATTTGAGCATTACATAAATGCATCTGAGGAAGTAGACTGAAGCCTAGGAAAGCTCCTGCTGCCAACTTGTTTCTCTCAGTTAGTCTCAAAGGATCGCTCTACATGCTGACTCTACAGACTAACACGGCTGTATCTAAATATACTATAGTATATTACAGTATGCTACAGTATACACAGTATACTAAATATTATCTGAGGAAGTAGACAGAAGTCATCATTACATCCACACGCCACTTTGACCATGTTTCTCCTTTATTATCACCCCTTCACTGGCTCCGCTTTCCCTTCCGTATCCAGTATAAGCTTCTGTTGTTAACTTTCAAAGCCCTGAATGCTCTGGCCCCTTCTTTCTCCTTACATTGCCACTTGTACCATCCGTTCTAGTAGTCAAGGTCTGCTGTCCCAGCCTAGGATTTCCATTGCTCCATCCTGGATTCGTCCCTACGGATGCCGGTCATGAAAGCCTTCGACTTCAAAGTTCTATTTGATATTATTACCTATCGTTTTATATGTATTTGGTCAATTGTACGCCACTGGCGGGCTTTATATTTTTATGGATTTGATCATTTATATGTAAAGCGCTATGTACATTTACAGCGCTATAGAAATAAACTATAATAATAATAATAAAAATAATAATCATGCTGCCAATTTCTTTCTTTCAGTTAGCCTCCAAGGGGCTGCAAGATCCCTCTAGATCAGTGGTTCCCAAGGTCCTCCAGATGTTCTGGACTTCAGCTCCCAGAATTCCATGCTGTTGGTCCATCTAGCTGGGGCTTCTGGGAGCTGAAGTCCAAAACACCTGGGGGACCAAAGGTTGGGAACTACTGCTCTAGATGATTGTGTCACAGACACACAGTATCTGTGAGAGGACTCACAGTGCATCTGAAATGATGATTCTCTTCCAGACTTTCCCAGTCCTAGAGGTGTGCATGTGTGCTTTCCCTAACAAAGACCACTAGGGGGCGGGCTTCCTCCTCGCTTCCCAGCCATTGGGAGGTGTTTAAAGAAAGCAAAGCAAGGGAGGCTGGAGCTTGGGTTTGGCGCAGGCGCCGTGGGACTGCGGGCGGCTGGGGCTCCCCTTCCCTGCAGCCACCACCAGGCCTTGCAAAAGGGCTCCCAAGAGCAGCAGCAAGGGCTGGCTCTCCCTTAGGGAAGAACAGAGATAAAGGAGGTGAGAGAAGAAGAAAAGAGAGAGGAAAAAAGGAAGAAAGAAAAAGAGATAGAGAGAAAAAGAGAGAGTGGTCCTCCTCCTCCTCTCCTCCTCACTCTCTTCCTCTTGCAAAGGCCTCCTTCCCCCTTTCTTTCCCTCCTTCCCTTCCTTCTTTTTCTCTTCCTTTCTTTCCTAGGCGAGGACCACCCACGGAGAGGAAGGAGAAAGCCCTTTGGAACGCGGGCGGCGCCAACGTTCTGAAAGGGAAAGCCCTCCGAACGTTGGCGGCCCCAACGTTCCAAACAGCCCCAGCATTCGGAAGGGGAACGTTCGGCTGCTGCTGCTACATTGTTGCCTCTCCTCTTCCTTTTTCTCCTCCTTTTCTTCCCCCTTTCCTCCCTTTTTTTCTGCCCCGCCTTGATCCCTACCCTTGATCCCACCTCCTCCACCCCTCTACCCCCCCGATCCCCACCTTTTTGGGGGGTCCAAGACCCTCTTTCTCCTTTTGCATATGGAATAAAGAGAGATCCCCCCAATATCCCTTCAGGAAAACCAAAGACATTGGGGGACCTCCAGGACTGGCCCCCAAATTTCTCCACTTTGGGGAGTGGAGGCAGAAGGGATCCTGCAGAGAGAGGTAAGCTCAGATCTCTATTATTGTTGTTGTTGTTGTTGTTGTTGTTGTTATTATATCAAGGGAGGGATCCATAGATCGTTTGTTGGGGTTTTGAAGGGACTCTTCAAGGAGCTAGTCCTTAAAGAGGTGGCAGAAAGAACCACCTCTCCAAATAGAGTGCCCGGATGTCCTCCTTTGCCAAGACCTGTCCTCCATTTCAGCCCTCCCCCCAAATCTAGGAGGAGTTCCCAAATAAATAAATAAAATGCCCTCCATTTTGAGCAGGGCTCAAAAATCTGAATGGACATCTCTTAAGAGTGGGTTTTGGCAAAGCTGTCGATTTGCAACGTCCTACATTTTTTTCTGGCAAGTCCTCATTTCAGACCCCCTGCCCAGGAGGGGTTCCAAAACGCCCTCCATTTTGAGCAGGGCTCAAAAGCCTGAGTTGACATGTCAGTGGCTGAATGTACACATCTCTAAGCATGAATGCACATACATATATCTAAGGGTGGGTTTTGTTAAAGCTTTTTTAATGTGCAGTGTCCTACATTTTTTCCTGGCATGTCCTCCATTTCAGCCTGCTTTCTGTCCAGGAGGGGTTCCTCAATGCCCTCCATTTTGAGCAGGGCTCAAAAGCATGAGTTGACATGTCAGTGGCTCAAAAGCCTGGATGTACACACCTTAAGAGTGGGTTTTGTTAAAGCTTTCCAATTTGCAGCATCCTACATTTTTTCCTGGCATGTCCTCCATTTCAGCCTCCTGACCAGGAGGAGTTGCAAAATAGTCTCCATTTTGAGCGTGACTCAAAAGTATGAATGTATATATCTAAGAGTGGGGTTTTTAAAGCTTTTATGTGCAATAGCCTACATATTTCCTGCATGCCCTCCATTTCCTACATGTCCTTCATGTCCAGGAGGAGTTCCATAATGTCCTCCATTTTGAGCTCAAAAGCATGAATTGACATGTCTATGAATGGTTTTGTTTTATTTTGTTTTGGCTTTGACGGTGCGACGTCCTACATTTTTCTTGCATGCCCTCCATCTCAGCCTTTGTCCAGGGCTGAGCAGGACTCCAAATGTACATTTCGATGAGTGTGGTTTAGCTTTCATTGTGGGAATGTCCTCCTGTTTTTTCTTCCTTTGGAAGGTCCTTCATTTTGCAGAGCCTTGTCCTCCTTTGTGGCAAGGACCTTTGGCCACCCAGCCTCCAAAACAGAGAGATCCTGGAGGGGGGGGGCATGGATTTGCGTGCATATATATATGTGTGTATATATGTGTATGTTAGGACTTTGCAGCTCAGTTGGAGCGATTTGTGTTGTGAATTCAGTTCCCTTGTTAGGACTAGGCCTGTCACTTCCCTAATGTCCTTTGCTTCCGTGTGTTTGAGAGAGAAGACGAGACAGAGAGAAGGGAGAAGGAAGAAAGAAAGAGAGGAAGCAAAAAGAGAGAGGTGGCCGTGGGAAGCCACCTCCCCAGGATGGAGAACCACCATAATTCTTTCTGAATGTATTGATTTATTTCTTGGGTAAGCATGGTCTGTGCATGGTTTGAACGCTGAGCTAGCACTTCCTTGTGAGTTGCCTTAGGCTGGAGAGGGTGTTGCTTTGTGTGTATATATACACACACATATGTGCGTGTGTCAGTTTATGGTCAGCTAGGCCTTGAAGGGCTTTTGTGTCCACCTTGGGACACCATGTCATTGTCCTCTTCCTGTCCCGGAAATACAATCACACTTCATTGATGGGACATTCGCGGGATCAGCGGGATGTCATGAAAAAGCCGTTCGCGTGATCACTTTCAGTTGTGCTTTCCGGACGGGATAAAGACGCATGTCCCCATGTGATGAAGTCCTATGAAAAAGCGCATGAGAAGTTGTCTCAGGGGTGGTGGTGGTTTTCCGTTGTGGTGGTTCTCCATCCTGAGGTGCCACATTCTCCTTATCGTGATCCCTTCCATCTCCTTTTTTTCATTCTCAGAAGAGACTGGACTTCCCTTAAATCCTTCCAGATCATCAGTGGGCCTTTTTTGCCATCATTGGTCCTGGAGAATTGTATTTATTTATTTGTTTACCTTCATTTTATTCTGTATCCCCTTTTTATCTGTGCTGGTCTGTGACCGTAATAAAGAACATAAGTTTGGGGTGGGAGGTTTTGGCGGTCCCTTCTTTTGACCCACATCTGACCAAAGACCCATGTGTGCCAAAAGTGGGGCGATTTTAATTCATTTATTTTTAATTGGAAATTTATTTATTTATTTGTTTGACTTTATTGCCATCCGAAAAGAAAAATGGGTGGTGTGAACTCGTGCACTTGAGGTTGCATGAACTGTAGAGGGAATAGGGAGTTCATATTGTGAGATCAGCTGGGAGCCCTGTTTGTGTTTTGTGTGTATATCAGTGGCTTCATGCCACTGTTTGGTCTGGCAGGTTCGAAATCCTGGCCGACGGTCTCCTTGCTGTTGGCTACCACAGACAGTAGAGCTGTGTGCTGTGCGCTTTCAAGTCATTGCCAACTTATGGCGACCCTATTGCAGGGTTTTCTTGGCACATTTCTCCAGAAAGGGTTTGCCATTGCCAACCTCTGAGGCTGGGAGAGTGTGACTCGCACCAAGGTCACCCAGTGGTTTTTTGTGCGGTTTTCGGGCTATCTGGCCATGTTCTAGAAGAGTTTATTCCTGATGTTTTGCCAGCGTCTGTAGCGGGCAATGGCTATAGCTATGGGGCCATGTCCTAGAAGAGTTTATTCCTGACGTTTCGCCAGCCTCTTGCTGGCGAAACGTCAGGAATAAACTCTTCTAGAACATGGTCAC
>NC_056527.1:153646085-153648074 GCF_019175285.1 Sceloporus undulatus | reverse complement strand
CCATTTCTCCAGAATTCGATAGCCCAAAATTTGAAATGCATGTCAGCCTCTGCCTCTTACTGCTTACTTGACGGCAGAAGTACACCAACTTGTGGTGTTATCTAATTCAGACGCGAAAACAAATACTATTCTTATTGAGCTAACCTATCAAACGACTTCAGATTTCCTGTGTTATTTTGCTTTACAGGGTTGCCACTTAACAAAAATGGCACCAGTCCACAGTTATTGCCATTGGCCTGCTTGCAGAAAAAAAAAAAATTTTTAAATGTAAGCCAGTGGCTACAAAATACAAATACGGGATTCCTCAATAGACATACAGACAGACAGACAGACAAATAGTCCGCTGACTCAAGAAGCACTATAAGAGTCTACATTTGTGGATACAGTTTTTGACCAGCTTCGACTTAAGGTGATGGTCATTTTTTTCTGCAAGGTCAGGACCAGCCGGCCGACTTAAGGGTTCTTTTCAGAAAATGTCTCTCTTGGGTCCTTTTTTGCTTAGAATGCCACATGAAAGGAATTTGGAGAGCTGTAGGTGCAACCAGTCAAACTTCGGTTTCATTCAGGTCATAAAGTGAAGTCCTCAACATCAACGCTTGCAAAAGCTGATAGGTTTCCTTTTCTGTTAGATTAACGGATTAATTGATTAAGATGCTCCTTCCCTCTTCCTCTTTTTAAATAGGAGTTGGAAAGGAATCCATTGATCATCTAGTTCCAATGCTTTGCCAGGGCAGAAATCCTTCCCTAAAGTACTCCTAAGGGATGGACATCCAACCTCTGTTTAAAGAGTTCCAACCTTCTGCTGCTGCTGCTGTTTCTTAAGCACTGAGACTGCATACTTCCATGTGTGTTGTGTGTAGTCCAGTGAGACTAACATATCTTTGTTCCGCTTTCTCTTGTTATTTTTAGCCTTACATGCCAAGTTGAGCAGTTTGCTCTTCGCTGCCGTGCATCTGGTCTATAAATGAATAAACGCTTCTTCTTTTGCTACTTCCGTGTAGCGCTTTCCCTCTTCTTGGGCCACATCTCTGCAGGGTTCCTTGGGGGTGGGGCGGCACAGTTTGGATTTCTAGGGAAGGTGGCACATGAAGAAGCCTGGAGATGGAGGCTAAAGTTATCTGAAGGTTTGTCGCTTTCCAGTGTCTAGCGCGGAACAGATCTGGGTGCTTCAGAGCAGCACAGCAAGATGGGCATTGGAAATGTAATTGATTGACTGATGTAACATGCTGGCTTTCCCTTGTGACTTTGGAGTGAGCCACCGGGGTTGTGACATAACAAAAAGGCCGGTCAAAGAGTCATGGCTGGGAAGGAGATCATGCACAGTGAAAATACTTGCTTCACTTCCTCCACTCAAGGAGACCACAAGACTGTCCCAAATGATGCTTTGAAAGGCTACCAGATCCATCCAACTGTCCCAGTTTGGGACGGTCCCAATTAATCCTGTCTCATCCCACTTTTTCAGCTGCTCCGAAAATGTCCCATTTTCTCTCTCCTCCTCCCACTTTCCCCCTTTTTGTCCCCAGTTTGCTTCAGTTGCTGCAAGCTGAGGCTACATCTGCACCGCAGAAATACTTCTTCTTCTTCTTCTTCTTCTTCTTCTTCTTCTTCTTATTATTATTATTATTATTATTATTATTATTAATATGTAGCCTTTTATTATGTCTATTATTGTCTATTATTTCTCTGTCAGAGAGCTCTAGTGTCACACCAAACTCCAGTTCTCAGAGTTCCATAGTATTGAGCCATGACAGTTAAAGTGGTGTCAAACTGGATTTATAAATAAAGCCTTCTTCTTCTTATTATTATTATTATTATTATTATTAAGTTTATTTATAAATCCAGTGTAACACCATTATAACTGCCATGGCTCAATGGAATGGAACTCTGGGACCTGGAGTTTGGTGTGGTACCAGAGCTCTCTGACAGAGAAGGCTAAATGTCACACAAAACTACTGTTCCTAGAATTCCATAGCACTGACCCTAGCAGTT
>NC_056527.1:153636316-153646060 GCF_019175285.1 Sceloporus undulatus | reverse complement strand
CAGTTAGAGTGTAGTGTCAAACTGGATTATTGCTGCAATGTGGATGCAGCCTCAGTTCAACAATGCAAAAATAGTTTGCATTCATTAACTCAGCATTGCGGCGATGAGGGAAGGAAGGTGGCATCTTGCTTTGCCCTTTAGACTCAGGCCAAAGCAAGCAGTTGCAGCCTTTCCTAGCTTCTGTACTTGACTTATACTGTATCTGCCGTTACTTGGTCAAAAAAGTTTCCAGGTTTTCATCTGTGAATTTTTGGAGTGTATGCATTCGCCTTGTACAAAGTGAGTAGACGAGCATATATTGGGTAATTTTTTGGTTCGTCAAGTCAACTTGAATTATGGTGACCTAGTGATTGCGAGATCCCCAAAAGTCCTGTTAGAACAGGTCTGTTCAGGGCTGCAAATGCAACTCAGCTCTTAAATTTATTTGCATCAAACCCAGTGTTCATTGATTTTAACAAGCAGAACACATACCAACAACCTTGACGGAACTTAAGAACATGTTATACTGCTACTAAACATTCACATATCAAAAATATATCCCCGGTGTCCGAACAGAGATTGAATGCCATAACCAGCGGCTTCACCAGTGCAGGTAAACTTGTCAAATTCCTCTAAGAAACAAAACTGGCAATTTGAAGCCAGGATTGTAAATGTAGCCTTTACGATAATACCATTTGCAACTCAGGGCCATTGTTTCCTTATGGGTCTTGCTTATTTTACATGAATTAGTGAGTGGAAATATTCTGCCAAATCTGGGTACCTTTGATTCTAATTGCGAATAGAGTGAGAGAGGAGAAGAAACAGAGTTTGGAGGCATCCAGGGTATATGGGAGTATTTGGGTAAGCTTATTGTGGGTCTGGTTAATGTAGATGTATGACTCTGGAACCAGGGTTCAATTCCCAGCTGAGCCATGGAAAACCTATTGGGTTGACCCTTGGGCAAGTCACACTCTCTCAGCCTCAGGGGAAGGCAATGGCAAACCTCCTCTGGACAACTTGCCAGAGAAACCCCAAGATAGGTTCGCCACAAATCGGAAATGACTGGAGGCACACAACAACAAAAGTGGTTAGAGCATTGGGCTGGGGCATGGGAGTTCTGGTTCAAGTTGCCGGTGGGCCACCAAAAACCCCACTAGATAACTGTGGACCAATTTCTTTTCTTCGACTGATCTCCTTGCAGGGTAGCTGTGAATTTCAAGGAGAGAGGTTTCATGTGAAAAACGATGTTATCATGGGTGATGGCGCATCCTTCTCACAGCTAATAAATGGTAACTAGCAAATATTGACAATAATAGTAAAACATGATGTTGTTGTGTGTACCTTAAGTCATGTCCGACTTACGGCAACTCTAAGGCGAACCTATCTTCTTGGAGGCTTTAAGCAGGGTGGATGGCCATCTGTCAGGGATAATTTGATTGAGAGTTCCTGCATGGCAGAATGGGGTTGGACTGGATGGCCCTTGGTGTCTCTTCCAGCTCTACGATTCTATGATTCTATCTTTTCTGGGGCTGAGACTTGTTGATTGCCTAGTCACCCAATGGGATTCCATGCTGAGCAGGAAATCGAACCCTGATCCTGGAATCATAGGGCCCCAAAATACCCTGCAGAGAAGAAGAGCCACTTTGAAACCACTTTAACTGCCCTGGCTCAGTGCTAGGAATTCTGGGAATCTGGTTTTGTGAGAACATTTAGCCTTTTCTGTCAGAGAGCTCTGGTGCCACCACAAAACTACATATTCCTAGATTCTCTAGCACTGAGCCAGGCGTCAAAGCGGTCTCAAAGTGGATTATTTCTGCAGTCCAGTGCTCACAAACCGTGATACACACTAGCTCTCCTATAGCCCTACACTGCTATAAATAAATACTAAATTCAATAAATGATAAGGTAAGCAGACCCTGTTTATACGCTGGGGTTTTGTTCAGATCCCCCATGGATCCAAAATCCGTGGGATGCTCAGTCCCATTAAATATCAACTACATAGCAAAATGGTTGTCCCTTATAACAAGGGGAAAATCAGGTTTGATATTTGAAATTTATACTTTTTTTGACATTTTCAAACTGTGGATGCTTGAATCGTTGTATAAAAAAATCTGTGTATAAGAAGGGCGGCTGTACAATAAATCACACTACAATACACGGGCACAAACATGTAGGGCAGGAAAAACACCTTCATGACGCCTTGCCTGATGAAGAAGCCAGTGGATCTTTGGATTGTGCCATGTGTTTTTGTGCATTTTGGTTGTCCGGTTACATGTTCACGTTTTGTGGATTTGATGTTATTGTACTTTGTGATCTGGCCAACACGGCTACCCCACGAATATGTTTTGTGGAGGGCAGGGTTGAGAAGTGTGGCTCCTGGACCTTCTCTCTTGTTGACTATTATTTCTGTAGACTGGCCTCTGTGTCTTCACCAGCTCTGACCTGAGATCTAGAAACACTCGTCTTTTAAGAAAGCAAAATGAAAGCTGGAGTTGTAAGTCGCCGACAGTCTCTATTGACCCGTCCAGACCTCTCAATGAATGGGATGTGCGAATGCGGTTGTGCTATGAAGTTGCTACCACCCCTTTCGACTTGTAGCATTTGGTTTTGCTTCCTCTTCCGTCCTTGTCTGCCAGCAAAACCTCCAGAGCCCATCTTTCTCACTCAGCGTTTGCCCCTCTTTCCTTCCTGCTTGAGGGTGCAGCTACAAGGCTGCTTTTTCTTTGGTGCCTAAATGTCCTGGGTGCTGTTCACACCAAAACATACGACACCAAAGACACAACACACGGATGAGATGGTTGGAACTACCTCTGCCTCCTCCTACTGCGCAGCTCCTGGACAAGACATCATTTATTGTATTACCGATACCCTTTGTAAAATCTGGTTTGCACTAGGTTTTGTAAAATCTGGTTTGCACGGTCCTGGGGTTTGTAATTTGGGGGGGCACTGGAGTCCCTGGATGAGATTTGTTTTACAAGCCCATTGAAGCTACAAATCCCATTGCATGGACATCCGTGGCAGTATAAAAGTGATATCAAAATGTCACAATTGTACAGTGTGAAAGGATCAAAGGACATTAATCGGAAATCTCTCCCAGGTTGTTTATGGAACTTGGGGATGAAGCTGCATTTAAAAATACATTGGGGAAATCAAAGTGTGGAAGTATGTGTTAGACTCATACAGTTATGGGAATGAATTACTCGTATTGATGACAAAGGTTTAGTGGAGATAGTTTGCATATGTTGCAAGTAGTCGGTGAGCTGAGAGCAGGGTGTAAGTATCTAAGTATTGATGTATTGGGTATATGATAAGTTTCTATAGCCATTTAGTAATAAAAAAAGCAATGAGGAAACATGAGCTTTTTTTAAACATTGCAATGAAAAATGGCAGCGAATCATTTTCTGTGCCGTAGGGTTGAGTCTCCCTTATGCCAGAATTGCAAAATCTGAAATGGTCCAAAATCCAAACCATCACACATGAGTGGCTGAAAGAGTGGACCTTTGTTTCTGTGATTCAGTCCGTGTACACAAACTTTGTGTCCTTGCACAAAAATTATAAAAGATTAGTAGAAAATTACCATCTGGCTATTTTATAAAGTATACAGTCGAATCATAATGAATTTGATTGTTGAGACTTGTGGTTCCGTCTCCAAAATATCGCTATTAAGTATATGTTTTTTGTTTTAATGGCATTTGCTATACAATAAAACAGATTTCAGTGTGTGTGTGTGTGTGTGTGTGTGTGTGAATGTGTGTGTGAAATCCTGTTTATTGGATTTTGAAAAATAATACAATTATTTATTTTAAAAAAGTAATACAAAAGCAAGTTATTTTGTAGCATAAGCCATACAAAACACCCACACATATACATAATGTTAAGCATATCCATATATATAAACAGTTATACCTTTTATTTGAATTTCTGCTGTATATCCACAATATTCAACCACTCTACTTCTTCTTTTAACTTCAATCCCCACCTCTCATCCCCAATTCATGCATTGTCATTGCATTTTGGAATTACAATTCAAAGCATACATTTCTTTTATATTGCTTTCTTGAATCCCACACGATTTGTTTGTCCACATCCACTTCTCATTCCAATATAATTTTTGTACATATGACTAGCATGCATCCTTATTGCCATTGCTATTACTGTACTATTACAATATATATGATATGCAAATTTCAAAATCCAAAACCCCAAACACTTCTGTGTCCCATGCATTTTGGGGATAAGGGCAATCAACCTTCAGAACACATCGCGGGATTGGATTTACATTAAAAGTAAATTCCCAAACTCTGGAGGAAGAGATTGAGGAAAACAAGGGTCTGTGTGCTGATGGCGCTTCAAAACATAGGATCCCTCCCCCACAATGTGCACAAACTCTCTAGTACTTAGTGCCTAGACTTATCCTGCTTTGGCCACCTACGTCTTTATCCCTTCCTCCACTCACCTCCGCCCCGACCATTTGGCCATCCATGGTATCCTCAGCACCCGTCTCCAGCATCACATTTCAAATGAGTTGATCTTCTACCTATTCACCTTCTTCACTGTCCCACTCTCACATCTGTACACACATCTATGCCACAACAAACTAGAATCCCCAGAATTCCTCAGCATAGAGTTGTGGCAGTTAAAGAGATGTCAAACCCAATCAATTTATGAGTGTGGCTGCAACCCACATCTAATGCTCCAGCTAGCAAATGACAGGTCAACTCCATATTTATATGGCGGGGTGGAGAGGAGAGACCACAGCCAGCATCCTGTTAGTGACTTACTCATGCACAAGTGCAACTGATATGTTTGTAAGTCCTGGTTTTGACAGGGCACATGACATAACTGCATAGCACATCTCAGGGCAGACACACTGATTCAAGACATTTTCTACTCTAAGCCGAGCTAATTTTGGATGCAACCCACTGTAACAAAGCCACAAAATATGCGGAGGCAGCGTCGCCGGTATTTTCTAATGCTTCCTGTCCCATTCCTGATCAGTTATCTTTTCAGCCCAAGCAACACAATCGCTCAACAGGGGATTTCATTGGTGTGAGTTTTAAAATCATATTTCAAGCAACTTCCTCTTAGCCCAAGAATAGGCAATGTTTAGCTCTGGACACGTATCTGACCTTAGGAGCCCTCTACCCCTCCAGATTCACTGGATTTCCCTTTTTCAGGCCCAAAAAGGGTGACCTTTGGCAAGTCACATCCTCAGAAGAAGGCAAGAACAAACCTCCTCTGGACAAATCTTGCCATGAAAACCCTATGATAGGTCCCCTTTAGGGTCACAAGAAGTCAGAAACAACTTGACAGCACACAACAACAACAACAACAACAACAAATCTCTCTCTATAAAACTTCCAGCATCACTAGTTCATCCTTTACATAGGCTGCAGGCCTATCCCATCACATCCCACACTACTTAATATTAAAATATACCCATTTTTCAAAAGCAGAAGTGTACTACTTTCTATTTTCCTGCCTCTCTCCTATCCTGGGACCCAAACAAATTCACAGCATATAGGTTATAACAAAACGCAGCTATTGCATTCTACCACGATACAATTTATTTATCAAGAAGGACAGAAATAGAAGGGAAATTGTCTTAAAAAGAGACAGCACAAACAAAGGGTGGATATTAACAAGAAAAAATTACAATTTACATTATGGAGCCCAAATAAAATAAGAACCAAATTCAACAAGGTTAGATGGAAAGTACAAAGATAACATCACTAATGCATCTTTGAAGCATAACATGGTTATTGTGTTGTGTTTTGATGTTTATGTATGTTGGTGTTATTTAAGCATTGCATAATATGGTAGTATAGGGAACAGTTGTGCAACGATGTGTTATTTTTAGTAATAAAAGTTTTCATATAAAAATAAAACAAAGTACAGATAAAAAACCCAAAACAATGTATATATAATGCCAGCATTTCTCAATTCCCTAGCACTGAGCCAAGGCGGTTTCCAATCCGCAAGCCAATTCACATAAATAAAATACATTAAAATAAATAAATAAATAAATAAATTCAAGCAAATAAATACATACATTTCCCATTAAAAATAAAAAATTAAATTAAAATTGCCCCACTTCTTGATGGCAATTTAATATCACTGTTCATTCAGCCGCCGCAACAGGAGAGGTCAATTCTGAGAGCCCTTCCATGGAAAAAAAGACAGAGTCCCACCAAAAATGTAACGGTGGCGGTGTGGCCATTTTAATCCGCTGCTGCCCAGCCTTTACCAATGGCAGAGTTGTCTGCAAAGCGTTCCCTGAGCTTCTTAAAAGTCTTATCCCATCAAATGTCTACCAAAGGAGCTTCGCTGTGTCCCTGCATTCATTCCTCGGCTCCCTCTGCCTTTCCCTCTTGTGACAAGGGACACTCTTTCACAGCCAAGGAAATGCCAAAGGCACAGACTGCTGCTTGCCCGCTTGGCCTCCATATGCCTCCCGGATGGTGGCAAGGAGAGAGAAAGGAAGACTCTGACCAGTCGCCATCAATAGCTTTGTTGTCTTCTTGCAATGTGAGTCGGAAAAGAAGAGAAGCCTGAAGAGCGTGAGGCACATTGTAACACCACTGCTTGGCTAGCTGTAGTGCTACTGTTGTGGTGTAGTGGTTCGAGCGTTGGACTATGACTCTGGCGAGCAGGGTTCGAATCCCTGCTCAGCCATATAAACCCACTGGGTGACGTCGAAGGCTTTCACGGCTGGCATCCATAGTTTTTTTGTGGGTTTTTTGGGCTATGTGACCATGTTCTAGAAGAGTTTATTCCTGATGTTTTGCCACCATCTGTGGCTGGCATAAGATGCCTGCCACAGATGCTGGCGAAACGTCAGGAATAAACTCTTCCAGGACATGGCCACATAGCTATAGCCATTGCTCGCCACAGACGCTGGCAAAACATCAGGAATAAACTCTTCTAGAACATGGCCAGATAGCCCGAAAACCCCACAAAAAGCCACTGGGTGACCTTGGTGCGAGTCACACTCTCCCAGCCTCAGAGGTTGGCAATGGCAAACCCTTTCTGGAGAAACATGCCAAGAAAACCCTGCAATAGGGTCGCCATAAGTTGGCAATGACTTGAAAGCACACAGCACACAGCTCTACTGTCTGTGGTAGACAACAGCAAGGAGACCGTCGGCCAGGATTTCGAACCTGCCAGACCAAACAGTGGCATGAAGCCACTGATATACACATAAAACACAAACAGGGCTCCCAGCTGATCTCACAATATGAATTCCCTATTCCCTCTACAGTTCATGCAACCTCAAGCGCACGAGTTCACACCACCCATTTTTCTTTTCAGATGGCAATAAATTCTAACAAATTAATAAATAAAATTCCAATTAAAAATAAATGAATTAAATTAAAATCGCCCCACTTCTGGCACACATGGGTCTTTGATCAGATGTGGGTCAAAAGAAGGGACCACCAAGGCCTCCCACTCCAAACGTATGTTCTTTATTACGGTCACAGACAAGCACAGGTAAAAGGGGAATACAGAATAAAATTAAGGTAAACAAATAAATAAATACAATTCTCCAGGACCAATGATGGCAAAAAAGGCCCATTGATGATCTGGAAGGATGTAAGGGAAGTCCAAGTCTCTTTTGAGAATGAGAAAAAGGAGATGGAAGGGATCACGATAAGGAGAATGTGGCACCTCAGGATGGAAAACCACCACAACGGAAAACCACCACCACCCCTGAGACAACTTCTCATGCGCTTTTTCATATGACTTATCACACGGGGACATGCATCTTTATCCCATCCGGAAAGCACAACTGAAAGTGATCACGGGAACGGCTTTTTCATGACATCACGCTGATCCCACGAACGCCCCATCGATGAAGTGGGATTGTATTACCGGGAGTGTCCGATAATTCAAAATTAAAGGAAATGAGCGGTCAATTCACTGCATTCACAGGAAATTAATGGGATGAGTGCAGTTGAGTGAGAAAGCGTTTCGCATGCTCACAGTCAGTTGCGCTTTCTGGACTGGACAACATCCCAATAAGCACGGTTTTGTGTGAAAGCCCTTCCCGCGATCGCGCAATAAGCATGCGACAGGGACAGGACAATGACGTGGTGTCCCAAGGTGGACACAAAGGCGCTTCAAGGCCTAGTTGACCATAAACTGACACACGCACATATGTGTGTGTATATATACACACAAAGCAACACCCTCTCCAGCCTAAGGCAACTCACAAGGAAGTGCTAGCTCAGCGTTCAAACCATGCACAGACCATGCTTAACCAAGAAATAAATCAATACATTCAGAAAGAATTATGGTGGTTCTCCATCCTGGGGAGGTGGCTTCCCACAGCCACCTCTCTCTTTTTTCTTCCTCTCTTTCTTTCTTCCTTCTTCCTTCTCCCTGTCTCGTCTTCTCTCTCAAACACACGGAAGCAAAGGACATCAGGGAAGTGACAGGCCTAGTCCTAACAAGGGAACCAAATTCACAACACAAATCGCTCCGGTTTCTTCCAAGCTGCAAAGTCCTAACATACATATATATATACACACACACATATATATACGCACACAAATCCATGCCCCCCTCCAGGATCTCTCTGTTTTGGAGCCAGGGTGGCCAAAGGTCCTCGCCACAAAGGAGGACTAGTCTCCGCAAAATGAAGGACCTTCCAAAGGAAGAAAAAACAGGAGGACATTCCCACAATGAAAGCTAAACCATACTCATCGAAATGTACATTTGGAGTCCTGTTCAGTCCTGGACAAAGGCTGAGATGGAGGGCAGGCAAGAAAAATGTAGGACGTCGCACCGTCAAAGCCAAAACAAAATAAAACAAAACCATTCATAGACATGTCAATTCATGCTTTTGAGTTCAAAATGGAGGACATTTTGGAACTCCTCCTGGACATGAAGGACATGTAGGAAATGGAGGGCATGCAGGAAATATGTAGGCTATTGCACATAAAAGCTTTAAAAACCCCATTCTTAGATATATACATTCATACTTTTGAGTCACACTCAAAATGGAGACTATTTTGAAACTCCTCCTAGACAGGAGGCTGAAATGGAGGGCATGCTAGGAAGAAATGTAGGACGTCGCAAATAGGAAAGCTTTAACAAAACCCACTCTTAAGATATGTACATCCAGGCTTTTGAGCCACTGACATGTCAACTCATGCTTTTGAGCCCTGCTCAAAATGGAGGGCATTGAGGAACCCCTCCTGGACAGAAAGAAGGCTGAAATGGAGGACATGCCAGGAAAAAAATGTAGGACACTGCACATTAAAAAGCTTTAACAAAACCCACCCTTAGATATATGTATGTGCATTCATGCTTAGAGATATGTACATTCAGCCACTGACATGTCAACTCAGGCTTTTGAGCCCTGCTCAAAATGGAGGGCGTTTTGGAACTCCTCTTGGGCAGGGGGTCTGAAATGGAGGACGTGCCAGAAAAAATGTAGGACGCTGCAAATCGACAGCTTTGTCGAAACCCATTCTTAAGAGATGTCCATTCAGACTTTTGAGCCGTGCTCAAAATGGAGAGCGATTTATTTATTTATTTATTTATTTGGGAACTCCTCTTAGATGGGGGGGTCTGCAATGGAGGACAGGTCTTGGCAAAGGAGGACATCCGGGCACTGTATTTGGAGAGGTGGCTCTTTCTGCCACCTCTTTAAGGACTAGCTCCTTGAAGAGTCCCTTCAAAACCCCAACAAACGATCTATGGATCCCTCCCTTGATATAATAATAATAATAATAATAATAATAACAACAACAACAACAA
>NC_056527.1:153626520-153636216 GCF_019175285.1 Sceloporus undulatus | reverse complement strand
AGAGGCTTAATGCTGAAAGTTGCTGTGAGCAATTTATGCCGGCAAAGTTTAGGCTTGCAATTTAAAACGTTGGGATATTTCTGAATGCTGATTAGTTGAGGAGAGCCTCGAGGCCGAGCACAAAAAGGCCATTTGAAGGCATGGGTTCTTGCAAAAGTTTAATCAGCTCTTGACACAGAAAATCAACAGCCAGAAGCCCATCTAGGGGTCAAAGCTGAGCTGGAAAAATTCTGGCAGCTGCCACACTGCAGAATCAATGCAATGTGACACCGCTTTAACTGTCATGGCTCCATCCTATCGAATCCTGAGATCTGTAGTTGGTTGTGGCACCAGAGCGCACTGAAGGCTACATAGCTCACAAAACAATAGATCCACGAATTCCATAGCACTAAGCCATGGCACTTAAAGTGATGTCAGACTCATTCATTCTGCAGTGTAGATGCAGCTGAAGACAGCTGCCTCTCTTGGCCTCTGCTGAGAAAAAATGCTGCTATCTAGGCATGGTTATTGATGTGCAGAAAGACAGAAAGCTGGTCAGCCCTCTTCTGCTTAGAAAACCAGACTCAGGACTTTATCACATGGAGGCAAATTGCTTAAACCCCGTGCAGAAATGGGATTTTAAAATTCAGAAAACACATGCAAATGCGGACGCTTTCAGATGCTTTTGCTTGAAAGAGAAATAATGCAAAAATAACCTGAATGGAAAGTCAACAAAAATGACTCCCTTTTACTTTTGGAATTTCCCAAAAGTAAAACGGAGTCGTTTTTGTCAACTTTCCATTTGGGTTATTTTTGCCTTATTTCTCTTTTGGGCGAACATCATCTGAAAAACATCCCACATTTGCAGGGTTTTTTTCTACTTTTAAATCTAGTTTTTGCTAGGGATTCATCCAGTGTGATAAAGTCTTCAGTGTCTGTTGTTGTTGTTAACTGCCCTCAAGTTGACTCATGGTGATCCTGGGGATGAGATGCCCAGGTTTCAGCAGTGACCAGGAGTGTTTTTGCAGTTAAAGCTAATGTGCCCATTGCAGCTATTCTGAAACAGAGCCTACAGCGCCTGGTATTCAGCGACAGTCTCCCACCCAAGTACTAACCAGGACTGACGCTATGTGGCTTCCAGGATCAGATAGGATCTGGTGCCTTCAGGATAAATATGCATTCCTAATGTGGGATCTAGTCCTTAAGTCAACATCTGCGTCTGAAGATACAGACTGAAGTCTACAAAAGGCCATGCTAGATGCTACCAAGTTTCTTTCTTTCAGTTAGTCTCAAAACTGCCACAAGATCCCTTTGCACTCTGTATGGAAAATGGCATCCTTTGTTTGTTTGTTTGTTTATGCATTTTACAACTCACCTCTAAGTCAAGGGAGGTGGTCTGTGTTTGAAGTATTTTGCAGTCTTTCTGCCATTAAGAGCTTGAAAACAGCCAGCTGTAAAACTCAAGATACCCAAAACAAATTCTGTCCAGCAAAGAGCTAAAACAGAACTCCTCAGAACCAGAGTGTGCATCTCCTTTTTCTAATCACCAAATAAATATGTCAATAAATAAAAACCCAAATGTACAACAAGCAACCAAAAATAGCACAAGGTACCCAGCAGAGTTGTGGAAATGTCCATCTGACATTTAAAAATAATCTTTAATTATATTAAAATATAATAATTATATTAAAAATTTAAAAACATACTTGTTTAAAAACATACATATTGTCAAATATGCTATCACAATCTATATTGTCTTGGTCACCCCTGCCCCCCACCCCCTTGTAATATATTCTTATGATACATACATTCTTATGATTATTATTTATCACTATCACCCAACATTTTAATACAGTATAGTCTAAAGTACATCTATTTTTTAGCAGAGGAAATGAAATAATGACTAAATTTAATTAATTTAATAACACTTTAAACAACATATCTACTCTCTAAAGAACATATTTAGGCACTGTTTTTTTCATTCAGGGACAGGACTAGCTGATCTTTACGCATTTCTGCCAAGATTTTAATGAGTGCAAAGAGCTGTTGAAAATGTGGGAGATGCCCAGATCGAATGTGGGCTGCCGACTGCTTAGCCACAGGGCAGTGTGATGGTTTGAACTGGCAAGCAATAACCCGATGGTATACTGTATTTCCCTGAAAATAAGACATAAAATAAGCCATAGCAGGATTTCTAAGCTTGAAATACCGTGTGGCCTCCCTCCTTCCCTCCCTCCCTCTCCTTCCTTCCTTCCTTCCTTCCTTCCTTCCTTCCTTCCTTCCTTCCTTCCCTGCTCTCTCCCCCTCTCCTTCCCTCCCTCTGTCCCTATCTGCTCTTCCAAAGCTTCTGCCCCAGCTTGGCTATGGGGGCAAGGTTTGCTCTGCTGTCAACCATGGCTGGGCCAGAGCTCGGAGTGGGGCCAAGGCTTGAGCTCAGCAGTCCTGTCCCCAGGTCTACCAGTTAAGACAAAGCTGCTGGGCTCTTAAACCCAAGCCTTGTCCCTGACTCTGGCTCCCTCTGGCCAAGGGAATTAAAAAAAGGAACTTTGTTAGCCAGAGGGAGCTGGGAGCTGGGATCAGGGCCAAGGCTTGGGTTTCGGAGACCAGAGGCTCTGTCCTGGCTGCCAGACCTGGGAGTTGGGACTCCTGGACCCAAGCCTCGGCTCCGCTCCAAGCCCCGGCCCAGCTGTGGCTGACTGTGGGTTAGACTTTGCCTCCACAGCCAAGTTGGGGCAGATGCCTCAGAAAAGCAGGTAAGGAGGAAGAGAGAGAAGGACAGAGGGAGATGGGAAGGAAGGAAGAAGGAAACGAGAGGGAGAGAGGAGAAGGAAGGAAGGTGGCAGGGAGGGAAGGAGGGATGCCACACAATATGTCTTATTTCCAGGACGAGGCAATGCTTAGAATCCGCTATGGTTTACTTTTGGGTATGCCCTATTTTCAGGGAAACAGATCCCAGTCCCTGTTTAGAAGTCCCTAGGGGCCTCTTGTGGGATGGCTTGCGTCACTGGTAGTTGCTGAAGCTGCCATAAAGCTCCTCATCTGTTTGGCTATTGTCTCTACAGTGGCCTTCTCATTTCAGGCTTGATGTTAAACACTAGTCTTGTACCCAACAAATATCAATTTTATTAGCAACAACACATCTAGGGTTTACTGTTTAATCATTACACAGAACATCAGGACTCAAACCAAGACATCTGTTGCTTCCAGGGCTGTTAGTTTGCAAAAGCAGTGCTTTGCAAGACATCACACTTAAAAACTGTTCCCTCCAACTGAGCCTGCATTGGTGTATCGGGTTTCCATCATCACCTTCAGCACCTGTCCCAAGGGGCTTTTGACTTCCACATCCCTAAACATTTGAGGGAGTTCCTTCGCATATGCAAGATACTTCAGACTGTCCCTGCTTTTGATACATGGTGCAAACAGTTCATTTCAGACAGATACTGCTAGTTAATTGTCCTGAATATAACAAGGAGTTTCAAAAATTTGGACAAGCCCCAGGAGAGCCAGAACAGCCAATGGGCCTTCAAAAGAAATGTCTTGTACAAGAATAAGCTCTGCTTGAACACCACAAGTGTGTTGGTTTAAAAGGGGGCAGAAGAATGGCACAATGTGGGCTCTTGACAGTTTATTACATTGTGGAGTTACACTAGTCCAATCTAAAAGGCACTGATGTGATTAACAATTATGCAAGAGGCTTGTTTTAAACTAGAATGTGGACACAAGGAATTTCTCACTGCAGGATGTTTTCTCCCTTGAGACTTCGGTACCTAAAGGCACTTAAAATCCAAAAAAAAATGGAAAAAAATTCAGCTGGTAGTCTTTAGGCCAAACCAATCTCAATGAAAAACTGACCTATGTTCTTCTGCTGGTCCCTCTGATTTGTGAAATGTCCATCTGACATTTGAAAATAAATTAATTATATAAAATATAATAATTATATTAAAAATTAAAAACATACTGTTTAAAAACATAACATATTGTCAAATATGCTATCAACAATCTAATTGTCTTGGTCAACCACTGCCCCCACCCCTTGAATAATTCTTATGATAAATACATTTTATGATATTATTCATCACTATACCAAATTTAATACAGTATAGCAAAAGTAACATCTATTTTTAGCAGAGGAAATGAAATAATGAATAAATTTAATTAATTTAATAAACACTTTAAACAACACAATACTCTCTAAAAACATATTAGGCACTGTTTTTTTCATTCAGGACAGGACTAGCTGACTAACGCATTTCTGCAAGATTTTAAGGAGTGCAAAGAAGCTGTTGAAAAAATGTGGGAGATGCCCAATCGAATGTGGGCTGCGATGCTTAGCCAACAGGCAGTTGATGGTTTGAACTGGCAAGCAATAAAACCCGATGGATACTGTATTTCCCGAAAATAAGACATAAAATAAGCCATAGCAGATTCTAAAGCTTGAAATACGGTGGCCTCTCCATTCCCTCCCTCTCATTCCCATCTTCTTCTTCCTTTCTTCCTGACTCTCCCCCCTTCCTCTCTCCCTCTGTCCCTACCTGCTCTTCCAAAGCTCTGCCCCAGCTTGGCTATGGGGCCTGGTTTGCTCGCTGTAAAACCAGGCTGGCCAGAGCTCGAGTGGGCCAAGGACTTGAAGCCAGCAGTTCTGCCCAGTCTACCAGTTAGGAAAAAAAAAACAAAGTGCTGGGCTTTAAACAACCTGTCCTGACTCTGGCTCCTCTGGCCAAGGGAAATTAAAAAAAGGAACTTGTTAGCCAGAGGGAAGCTGGAGCGGGGATCAGGGCCAAGGCTTGGGTTTCGGAGACCAGAGGCTCTGTCCTGGCTCAGAACCTGGGAGTGGGATCCGGAAACAAGCTCGGCTCCGCTCCAAGCCCCGGCCCCAGGAGTGGCTGACTGTGTTAGACTTGCCTCACAGCAAATTGGGCAGATGCTCAGAAAAGAGGTAAGGAGGAAGAGAGAAAGAAGACAGAGGGAGATGGAAGGAAGGAAGAAGGAAACGAGAGGAGAAAGGAGAAAGAAAGTGGCAGGGAGGGAAGGAGGAGCCACACAAATGTCTTATTCCAGGCTTAACTGACAATGTAGAAATCCCTATGGTTTACTTTATGGGTATCCTATTTCAGGGAAAAAACAGATCCAGTCCCGTTATAATTCCCATATGGGCCTTGTGGATGGCTTGCTCACTGGAGTTGCTGAAGCGCCATAAAGCTCTCATCTGTTTGCAAGTGTCTCTAAAGTGGCACTATTCATTCAAGCTGATTTTAACACTAGTCCTGAACCAACAATGATCAATTTTACAACAAAAACACATTTAGTGTTTAAACTTTTAAATTCATTACAACAAAGAACATCAGGACTCAAACAAGACATCGTGCTTCACAGGGCTGTAGTTGCAAAACAGTGCTTTGCAAAGACATCACAATTAAAAACGTTCCCTCCAATCTGAGCGCTATTGGTGTACTGGTTTAATCACACTCAGCACCATGTCCCAAGGGCTTTTACTTCCAATCCCTTGAGGGGAGATTCCTTCGATATGCAAAGATAATCAGACGTCCCTGCTTTTGAACATGGTGTCAACAGTTATTTCAGAGATACTGCTATTATTGTCCTGAATAAACAGAGGGTTTTAAAAATTTGGACAAGTCCCCAGCAAAGCCAGAACAGCAATGGGCCTTCCAAAAGAAATGTCTTGTGCAGAATAAGCTCTGGCTTACACCACAATGTGTCTGGTTTAAAGGGGGCAGACAAAGATGGCACAATTGGGCATTATCAAGTTTATACATTGTGGAGTTACACTAGTCCAATCTAAAAGGCACCTGAGGGATGTTATTCCCTCGAGAATTCGGTGACCTAAAGGCAATAAAATCCAATGGATTTCAGCTGGTAGTCTTTGGCCAAACCATCTCAATGAAGAAACGACCTATGTTCTTCTGCTGGTCCCCCTGAACTGAATCATTCTCCATCCTCAGATGGTCAATCAAAGTACCACTGCAGGCAAACGTCTTTAGAAGGCCTTCAACAGTTTCATTCTTCTCAAATATCGGCAATGCCTTGGACAGGGTGAAGGTTTTTCTGCCATTTCTCTGCTGATCCTTAAATGGATGTAGTCCTCAGTCCAGCAGGAAGGTAAGTCATAACTCTTACTTGCAAATCATAAAGAGGCGATGGAGGAAGGTTCTGGAGACTGGAAATATGAAGTCTCGCTTCAACCTTTTTCCGGTGGAGGCAACAAAAAGAGGCAGGATCTTCTAGATGGCGGCTCTTAAAACACGCTTTGAAGGAAACTTAAAAACAAAATGAAGGAGGGACAAAAGGAGAAAGAGAGAGAGGCAGTTGAAATACAGTATCTTCTACTGCACAAGTTTAAAAGAAGAGTTTCACTTCGCCAAACTGAAAGAGGACTGAGGCAAGGGCTCTTGCTCTGGCTCCCTCAATGGAAATCCCTCTCCTTGGATACGAATTCGGAAATTACTGAGAATCATGGAAGGGGCTGTGTGCAGCTTGTCTGGTCCTTACCATCAACATTAGTGGTCGTTGTATGGTTGGTACAGCTGCAAAACGTTTATGGAGGTAGCAAGGAGGAAAAACAGGACTGTGAATGCTTGGATCTGGATGGCCCGGATGTTCTGCCTGAACTGGGCCGCTTTTCTTTCAATCAAGAGCAAAAGAAGGTGGAAAGGGGATGTTAGTAGCAAACCTGACATCCAGTCCTCCAGTGCAACTCTGAGACAAATCTGATAGACATCACCATAGAATTGGGCTAGAGGAGCTCTGATTAAAAACCTGTCAATTCACCGAGAGCCATCCCATTACACCATTAATACATTCTTCCCACATCCCGATGTCAAGTCTCACCTCCAAAAACCTTTGTCCCACTTGATAGGCACTCTGCAGCTTCTGGCAAAATTTCAAAAAACCAAAGATCCTGGGAAAAGAAAATGAATAAAATTTCTCTTTATGGTGACTGCCTAGCAATTCCAGGCTATTTCTGGGAGAGCAAAGGGCTCTCTAGCCTAAAAAACATGGGAAGTCTGTCAAAATCCCCTCTCAGTGTAGGTGGCATAGGGGCAACTGGGAGGGATAGCCCTCCAAGTCCCTCTGGGGAACAATTCAGCCTTCAAACCCTCCAGACTGCAATCTGCCATGTTCAACCAAGGGGACCATCAAAAGCCAAAAACCTCCATTCTATGACCTAACACCTGGTTTTTTTCTGGCAAAAGTCTGGCAGGATGTAGGTGAAAACTACCCTGCAGAACTGCTGGCTATCTGAGGAAGAGAGCTTCTGTCCTGAAGGACTACAGAGGAGGTGTGTTCTGAAGCCCCTCTGGGGGTCTTCCAACTCCTCCACAGCCGTGTGTACGTCTGCATAAACAAACAGTGAGCAGAAGCTATACACAGCCGTGGTATTGAAGAGTGAAAGGGAAGGTGGGAGGAATTTTAAAACCGCCAATTACAGTGGAACGAAGGAAAAGAAGAAAATCAGCCCGAATTGGTGCGGGTAAAATTCTAACGAATACAAGTGATCTCTACCCATTTCTCTTGCTATTGGGGGGGGGACTTACAGTATCCAAGCTCCACCAACTGTGGTCCTCCCCTCCTCCTCATTGTGCCTCCTCCACAATCGTGAACGGCTCACCCCAGTTAAATTCAATCGCCGAACACGTGGCTGGCTGTCTTGAGGCCACTGACTAAGGACTGAAAAAAAGAAAAATTGGTAGCTCATCCTAACCCAATGCACCAATTGCCTAGGAAACATGAATGAAATATTGTCAATATATTGCTCAAGACCAACCTTCCTGAAAGGTTCCGGTACAATTTGTTCAGAGTTTGCTTGCCACCTTCTGAGTGAGAGAGTGTGGCACCATAGGGTTTCTTGGCAACATCAGGGGGGAGAGTTGCATGCCAATCCTGTGAGGCTGAGAAATGTGACTTGCCAGGTCAATTCATGAGTTTTAAAACTCAGTCAAGGAATCAAACTCTGATCCCAGAGTCCTAGTTTAATTCCCAAAACAACCATGCCAAAACACACAACAACAAACCAGAATTCTAAACATGATTTTAGGCAAAAGAACTACCAACATATTCAATGTCTCTGGCAGCCAATCTTCTGATCTTCATTCCGTGTCTTGAAGCGGCGGAGGACTCAGACCCGTCACGGTCCTAGAAAAAAGAAAGGAGGGAAGGAGGAAGGAAGACAAAGGAACCTTTTATTCCTTCCTTCTGCTAAAAAGATGAAATGGGAATCTTTAAACAAAGAACAAGCAATGAAATAGCAATAACAACTAACCCTGCCAAAGAGCTTGCTGGCCCTTATTGAAGACTGACAGGGAGGCTAAAAGTAATTTCAAGAAGTCACTGCCCTCTCAACTCTCAGACGACCAAGGCAGACCTGCATGCCCTCATCATGTCTGACTCCTGCGTCCTCTCCTTGCAAGGCTTCAATGTTTCCTCTGGATATGAGTGGAAAGGAAGCCCATTAAGGAGGGAAATATTACCAGTGGAAGCTCCTCTGGAGAGCTGAGGAACCTGTCAGATCTCTCTGGGCTACAAGAGATTTGAATCAAGTGCTCCTGCAATAGTTTTTGGGGGGCCAGTTCTAGAAGAGTTTTTTCTGAGTTCGCCAGCATCTCTGAAGATGCAGCCAAGATGCTGCGAAACGTCAGAAGAAACTCTTCAGAAATGCCACATAGCCAAAAAACACCCACAAAAAACTAGGAGCTGGCCATGAAAGCCTTCGCTCCATGCAAGTTTGCAAAAACTACATCTGCCACAATGGCAACAAGGAAATTAAATTTGTACTAACTTAACTGAAGAACTTAATAGCTTGCGACCCCAGACAAAATGGAATTCCCATGAACTCAAATGGGATATAGGACTGCAGGGCTAGGTGCTAGCTGCAAAAAGACAATCCAGCCAAATTGCCTGGACAAGGATATCATCACTGCATCAGACTGACCTTGACTTCCTTCAGGGTGAAATTCCTGATGGAAGAGGAACAACTACATGTACTCGGGATAGAAAAATACCCAGGTTACGAAATTTCAGATACGAAAAAATCCATAGGGAATTATTGTTTCGGTTAACGAATGTTTTTCGGGTTACGAAAAAACTTTGGTGCTTTTTTCGGCTTTTCGTGACAGCCAGATGCAAAAACAGCTGCCCAAAACATAAAACACCATGGAAAATCATGAGGACCTTTTCGTACCTTGTATATAGGTGCATGTTTTAATTAATGCCACCAAATCAAGCCATTATCTTCTGCTTATACCAAGATATCCTGGAGCCTGGAGATTGAAAAGCAAACAAGTAGGATGCTAGTGTCCGGATCTACAACCTGCAACCATGACCATGTGGCTTATCGCCTCTAAAAACCTACCTAAGTAAACAAAACCATTGCAAGAGAGCCAACAAATCCCACCTGGATGCTTGGATATGCACCTCTGGTCTCCAAACAAACCAGAAAGTAAATAAAAAAGGTAGCTTTGACTTCTTCTAAAACTCTTTGGAGAACTAGAGACAAATGAAATCAGCTGAACGTACATGCTCCTTGAACATGTCATCCAAATGGTAAAAAGAAAACCTTAACAATATATTTCTCACTATTCTTACTTTCAAAACACTTCATAAAAATCTTTTTTTATTATTCTAGCTGTTGGGCCTGACAGTTCCATCTGGGATGTTAAATCACATTGGTTTCCTCCATCATTTGTAAATTGCCCCAGAGGT
>NC_056527.1:153625197-153626495 GCF_019175285.1 Sceloporus undulatus | reverse complement strand
CTCTTCTAGAACACGGCCACATAGCCCCCCAAACCCACAAAAAACTATGGATGGAGGCTGTGAAAGCCTTCAACTTCACACTAGTGGGCAATATTTTGCTCTCCCCGCTTCTGATGTGAGAAACTGAAAAAGTGACTTCGGAGCTACATCTCTCAAACTCCCTTCACCAATACAGCTACTGAACTCTTTCCAGCTCTAGGGGTGAAGAATGAAAAAGAGAAATTGATCTTTGGGATCACTTTCACAAAACCTAGAGCAGCGGTTTCCCGAACCTTGGTCTTCCAGATGTTTGGGACTTCAATTCCCAGAAGCCCTGGCAGACTTGGTCAACAGTCAGGAATTCTGGGGGCTGAAGTCCAAAACATCTGGGTGACCAGAGTCTGAGAATCACTGACCTAGAGGATTCCAAATCAGATAGACTGACCACAAAAGTACTAACCTGAAAACATACTGCAACATTAGTTTAGGAAGCTGAAAAATGTAAGCTAGAAACTACAGGGAATTCAAAAAAGACGAGGAAAAGCCAAATGTAAATGCATAAATAATTTTGTTTGAGGGAAAGCAAGTGAAGAGAAGGAGATAAAGTTAACCATCATACACAGACTTGCTAATAAAGATCTATACATTTGTTCTAAATTAGCTGGATAGATATATACTGTCTGAATAGAATTTGAGCCTTCAGAGCATTTACCTAATTCCTTGCATCTGAGAATTCTTTAGAGAGCAGTAAATTCCTGAAGTTGACAGTTCCAAGGACAGAAAGGAAGTGAGAAGATGCTCCTATATATATATATGGGAATATCAAGCTAGCAACTACTGACCTCTTAGGAGAAAGGTTATTACTATTGCTAAAAATGTTTTAGGCAGTCCATCAAAAGTCAATCTATAGGCTGTTTCTAACCTCTTATTCTGAATCTACATTAAACAGAACCATGCAACTTGGACTAGATGGATTGTTGCAGGAAAGGGGAGTAAACTATTAAGTGTTGTATGAGATGCAATCACCAGCAGATGGCTTTATTAAAGAGGGTGCTGAATTCAAAATGCACCAGAGGGCGGTGTTGGTCCAAATCAGAATACAATAGAAGTTTGTCAAATTGTCACCAATCTCTTTGTCATAATCACGACTTACCCTCTTTTAGAACGATAGTGATCTTTGTCATGCTAGGAACCAAGTCTGTGGTCTTTTTTCACACCTTCTTGGAGACATCAGAGTACATGATGGAAAGTACTAGGATTGCTAGGTTTGCAGCAGCAGCAAAGGCAAAATCTACAGATGTAATGTAGATGTACAAATG
>NC_056527.1:153623401-153625172 GCF_019175285.1 Sceloporus undulatus | reverse complement strand
AGATTCTAATCAAGCCTGAAACCTAGGTATGGCCCCTAACCATCCACTTAAGCATTATGCTTTAGGTGCCAAGTACAGTTTGGAGTCACCATTTGAGAGAGAAAGAGTATGAATGTATATATATTTGAGCCTGCTTTGTTTTTATCCAAAAGGTAAATGCAGAGCTGAGGTGAGCCCTCTGGCACCACAATGACTGGCATGAAGGAGGACCCTAACTAAGTATAACAGTACACAGACCCCCAGATAGTCTTTGCAAGCCTCCAGTAAGAAATCAGTTAAGTCTTGCGAATGGTAGCAAGTTGCGGTTCCCTACCTGAGCTGCAGATTTGCACACAACCCAGCCCCTTCTCCTTGGTCAGAACGACCGCGCTCCTCCAAATGGGGGATTTTACCCTCCTTTCTGGCCAAGAGATGTCCCATGAAAACTAGAGACCCAGACACAGGGTCTGAACCAGCAACCCTAGCTGGTCCACAATGCTAAGACTCCTAGTGTTACCCAGGAACACTGGTGTAGCAACAAGTGAATGCTATGACTCTGTTGTTTCACAAGAACATGTAAAAACATCCAGAGTGTAGAAAAAGTTCTTTTGTTTGGAGTCTATCTCTTAGTTTCCCAACACAACTCTTGGCTATGACAGCTGGGGAATCCCAGGTGTTATAGACTTAAATAATCTTTTAGTCCTGATTCGAATAGACCCATCGGATCCATTACATTTTATGTGTTGATTCACCATTCAGTAATTGAATAAGTGGGTTTAAACTAACTGGGAATAACCAACAAGATATGAGCTATAGAGTAATAGTTAAGCATATTTGCTTTGTTCAGCCCTTTATGTATTCCCAACTATAGCTGAATCAGTTTCAAAGATCTTTGGGAATGCTTTGACTAAGACTTCCTGCATGGCAGGGGGTTGGACTGGATGGCCCTTGTGGTCTCTTCCAACTCTATGATTCTATGATTCAATTGTTGAATGGTGAGTCAACATGTACATAAATCTCATTGATTCAATAGGTCTCCTCTAGTTAGGAACACCAATAGAATCCAAGTCCTCCTCCCTCCAAATAACCTTTCCAGTCTTTGGGCTCTATTCACATATGCTTTAGCCTATTAATTATACTTCCTTGTCTGTTCTTTGTCAAATTTTAGTAGGTCTACTATGCCAGCATTGGAAATGTCACCCTTGGAAGGCCTGAGGATGATCACAGCAACGGAAGCCTTCATTGCCACGGCTGTTTTCTTGTTGCTCTTCATGATGGTCAAGTCCTTCCGGAATCGGATCCCTGAGGGCCTGAAGAAGATCCCTGGGCCGATGGGTTACCCAGTGATTGGCAACATGTTGGAGTTGGGGAAGAATCCTCACCTGAGTCTGACAAAGATGAGAAAGAAATACGGAGATGTGATGATGATACATATCGGCACCACCCCCGTGTTGGTGCTGAGTGGGTTGGAAACCTTACGCCAGGCCTTGATACGGCAAGGAACTGAGTTCATGGGACGTCCGGACCTTTACAGCTTCCATTACATAGTCAATGGGCAGAGCCTGACTTTTGGCTATGATTCGGGGGAAGTGTGGCGAGTCCGGAGGAAAATGGCCCAGAATGCCTTGAAGACCTTTGCTGCCTCTCCCAGCCCTGTGTCCTCTTCCACTTACCTCCTAGAAGAGTATGTATCCAAAGAGACTAACTATTTGATCAAGAAGTTACAAGAGGTGATGCTGGAGAAGAAGTCATTAGATCCCTTTCGGTACATCGTCGTCTCTGTGGCCAATGT
>NC_056527.1:153622267-153623301 GCF_019175285.1 Sceloporus undulatus | reverse complement strand
AAGTCATTAGATCCCTTTCGGTACATCGTCGTCTCTGTGGCCAATGTGATGTGTGGCATGTGTTTCGGCAAGCGCTACAGCCACGACAGTGAGGAACTTCTCAGCATTGTGAATGAGAGTGAAAAGTTTGTGGAAGGGGCAGCCAGTGGAAACATTGTGGATTTCATCCCACTGCTTCAATATCTTCCAATCAACAACATGAAGGTGTTTATAGAATTCAATCAAAGGTTTGACGCTTTCCTGCTTAAGCGTGTCAAAGAACATTATGAGAGTTTCAGCAAGGTAAGGAGCTCAAGAATAAGAAAGGCCTCTCCCTATATCAGGGTGGGCAAAATACCAGGCATGCCTTAGGATGGGGTGGGCAATTGTGGTGTGTCTGGTGTCCAATATTTCTACCCTGGAGCTCTCCAAAGGCCCTTCGAACTGCCAAAGATGTGAAAATAAAAAACAGCATAGTAGCGAGAAGTCAGTTTCTAGGTTTGAGTCTGGGAGCTAGAAACCTGTGGGAGTCTTAGTATGAGTAAGTTTCCCTATGAAAGCAGTTGGGCATTTTTGTCCAAAGGGCAACATTTGCATGTTCATTCAGTTGCAAACAAGAAAGATCTATTCCTAAAACCCTGGGGAGCCACTATTATTAAAGGTAGACAGTTCTGGGCTTGACAGTGAAATATGCAGAACAAAGCAAAGGGATCTTGTAGCATCGTTGAGACTAACTGAAGTTGTTTCCAACTGGATTATTTCTGCAGTGGGGATTCAGCCCTAGACTTCAATCTACTTTCTCAGATGCATGGGGATATAAATATAAATATTTATGAGAGCCAAAGTGGTGTAAAGGTTCATCTGAGGAGGTCCATTGGATGACCTTGGATTGGTCTCCCTCTTTCTCAGTCTAACCTACCTGATGGGGTTGTTGTGAAGGTAAAGTAGAGAAGACAAACATGTATGACACTATGAGTTCCTTGGAGGAAAGGCAGATTTTAATGTACCAAATTGCTAAATGAATGAGATCTGCTAAGTGAAGATGAATGAGGGTT
>NC_056527.1:153608146-153622167 GCF_019175285.1 Sceloporus undulatus | reverse complement strand
GCCAAGTACAGTTTGGAGGTCACCATTGAGAGAGAAAGAGTATGAATGTATATATATTTTAGCCTGCTTGTTTTTATCCAAAAGGTAAATGCAGAGCTGAGGTGAGCCCTGGCACCACAATGACTGGCATGAAGGAGGACCCTAACTAAGTAACTAACAGTACACAGACCCCCAGAGAGTCTTTGCAAGCTCCAGTAAGAAATCAGTTAAGTCTTGCAGAATTGTAGCAAGTTGCTGTTCTCCTACCTGAGCTGCAGATTTGCACACAACCCCTTCTCCTTGGTCAGAACTGAGCCTCTCTCCTCCAAATGGGGGATTTGTACCCTCCTTTCTGGCCAAGAGATGTCCCATGAAAACTAGAGACCCAGGTCTGGCCTCTGACATATAGCAGCCATAGACTAAGCCCAAAACATTTTGCTGCCCAGGGATGGCTGGCAGCTTCTGAGGCAGCAACACAGTGAATCTGATCTGGGTTTTAGTTCTAACTTTAGAGGATCCTTTCTAGAAGTTGAACCTATTTAGAGAGGGCAAATAGGGTTCCGCACCTTGGCTAACATATTCCAAGCTGGGAATGAAACCTAGAGTGGAGTTACCTGTCGCTTGACATGGAAGCTACCTGCTACCCCTGTATGGCGCCTGAGGTCAAGCAGTAGAAGGCCCTTTAACCCAACCCCAAGAACCTATTCAGTGCAAGGCAGTTTGACTATTAGCTCTACTCAGCACTAAGGACTAACCATTCTGTGGGGATTGGAGTGTTGGACTAGGATTCTGGGAGATCAGGGTTCAAATCCTGGGTCAGCCATGGAAACTCACAAGACAACCCTGAGCAAGTCACACTCTGTCCCAAGCCATAGAAGAATACAATAGAAAACCTCCTCTGAATAAATCTTCAGTACAAGAAAACTTCAGCACAAGGCTGCTGTAAGTTGGAGTCAATTTGTAAGCACATAACAACAATAAAACAGTTACATAGGATTGTGTCCTAACAGATGAAGTCAATAAGTACCTGTGTGTCTCAGATGAAAGAAGAAACTGGAATCCTGAATACAGTTTGGATCTAACAGCTCTTCGGATGAATATTCTGAGAAGTTTGTCTTCCACCAACGGACACTATATGCTTTCCTTTCATGCAAGGTGAGAGGTCCTTTTATGTCCTAGAGTCCAAAGGAGGGTTACCTAAGACATCTCTCCTTCCATAGCCAAAGCATTGCTTTTATAGCCAAGCCCTGACAAACAACTGGAGCAAATCCAATAAAAACACTCCACTTCTTAGTATTTGGGTGAAATCAGGTAATAAATCTCACATTGGCCAGTCACAGGCCTGTTGATGACTAAGGTCACTCCAGGAGAGGTTGGTTGTAACTTTTCTATTACATATTATGAGAGAGAAGCTAGGGGCAAAAAGTATGATTTTAGGTGGCAGAGGGAGTGCAATGCTCCCTTAATGTCTGATCTATTATCACAGCTTTATCCTTTTGGGGGTTTTCCCAAGCTTTTGTCTCCCTCTTAGCTATGTATGTGATGCTGTATTAAGGGTTGGTACCCAGAAAACCAAGATTGTTTTTGGTATAGACAAGGTATGGGCAACATCAGTAGCTCTGAAAGCTGTAATTCTGGAGTTGCAAAGAGTATTCAAAGACAGGGAGTGGAATGGAAGTGGCCAGAAATCAAGCAATATTTTTTCATATATTAAACAGCCTTGTGTGATCTGTAACTATTTAAAGAGTGGATTGCCTCTCCTGGATGGCTACAGATGAAGTACATCTTCCTTCCCAAACCTTAAACATGATTATGATTAGTTGTATTAACTTTATGTATACCTTGCCTTTCCCCCAGATCTAGAATTCAAGGTGGCTTAAACAGGTTGCTTGGTAGCTCCAAAACACCTACGTGAAAGAAAGAAAGAAAGCATGTCTACATGGGACAAATAATGAAGTCTAAAGAATGTTGTGGAAGTTTTCTTTTTCCTCGGGAAAGAAACAGTGGTCTAGGAAAGATGAGAGTTGGCACTTCATTTTAAGAAGGATATAGACAAGTTGGAACAGGTTCAAAAAAAGGCAACAAGGATGGTAAGAGGTATGGAGAACCAAACATATGAGGAAAGTCGAAAGCTTTCATGGCCAGCATTCATAGTTTTTTGTGGCTTTTTCGGGCTCTGTGGCCATGTTCTAGAAGAGTTTCTTCCTGATGTTTCACCAGCATATGTGGCTGGCATCTTCAGAAGATGCTCAGTTTAGGGTCACCGTTAGTCAGAATCAGAAACAACTTGATGGCATACAATGATAACAAATTTTCTCAAGACTTATTTGAAGATTTCAGGGCTTCTATGGGACCTATAAGCAAGGAGAAGGGTAAAGAAAAGGGAACGTTTAGAATAGGTTCAAGAAAGAGATCAAAGACAGCTGGTCAGTAGCAGTTTTACAGACCTATGACCAGGCAGAGTGGACTCTGGTTAAAGATTGTCTAGCTTTGCGTGAGACCCATTTTTGGCTAGATTGCATTTTGCTCCTTGGAGCCAAAAAGAGGGAGGGAATCAGACAGAGAGCATATAGTGCAGGAGTATCATGATGGGACAATTTTCACCAGAGGCAAGGAATGAAAATGGGAAGGGGCAGAAGGGTCTGGATATCAGTCCCAATACAAGATTTTTTGTGGTGGGAAAAGTTTTCATAAGTAATGACCCAAATGCATGTGTGTATGTGCCTTCGTGGGGTTTTCTTAGGCAAGGAATACCATCTATACTCGACTATAGGTCAACCTCATGTATAAGTCAAGGCCAAGTTTTAGGGCCAAAATTATGGATTTTGCTATGACCCGTGGATAAGTCGAGGGTAAACTCTTGCCTCTCCTGTCTGGGCACATAATATTGACCCTTCTCTGATGCCAACCCTGGCAGAAGCAACCACCTGTATCTTCATCCCAAACACTGGGTTAACTATTGCCTAGGTCTGCGTGCAAAGCAACCCAGTCTTCAATCCATGGTCAATGGAGCAAAAGGCTGAAAGATGTGACAAAAGGTCAAATGTCCAGAGGCTTTCTATTTTCTGTAGTCATCTGCCCTCTGTTGTCCAGTGTTATAATTGTATACAGTGAAAGGACTCTTTGACTGGCACAGTGGAGGGTGAGGCCAAGAGAACCAGTTCTAATATGCCTTATATTTGAGGGGAAATTGATATAGGAATATATATGCAGAGAGCAGAGATCTGGCCAACCAGATGTGGTTGGATATCGACTCTCAGAAGCTCCAAACATCATGGCCAATGATAAGGAACTATAAGAATCGTAGTACATGGAGGGCCAAGGTTTCCCCACGTCTGGAACAGAGGATCTCCCAGTCTATAGAAGCTCTGCTTGGGGAACCGCTCTTGGACCTGGAAGTGCTCACATTTCTTATGCGTCATGACAGGTCCAAACTTAGAGGTCAGGTCCACAACCTCTCCATTGCACACAGTAAACTTCAGTTGCTGGAGTAAAGTGGTCAAGAAAATTGAAAGCTCCCAACAGCTGATGACTTCTCCAATGCACTTCCTCCTTCCCAATCCAAAGATCAAAACCTTCTCACTCTCGACTCTATTCATTTCACTCCTATTGGCTGAGAGGAAACGTTCTGGGCTGAAAGTGGAAGGATCCTTCCAAAGTTTCCTAAAACAGAAAAAAGAGATACCTCTGTTATTACCTCTGTGATGATGATGATGATGATGATGATGATGATGATGATGATGAGAAGGAGCCCTGGTGGCGCAGTCGGTAAATGCCAGTACTCCAGCCACAACACTGTGACTTCAATCCCAGAGGGCTCCAAGGTTGACTCCACCTTCCATCCTTTCGTAGGTCGGTAAAATGAGTTGCCAGCTTGTTGGGGCCAATTGGCTTACAGATTGTAAACCACTTAGAGAGTGCTGAGTTCACTATTAAGCGGTATAGAAATGTATAACGCTATTGCTATTACCTTACCCATCTCTCCCCTTGGAGAATAACACATTGAATAACAACAGATTAACAAACACATAACATCAGTTAAAAACACAACATCAGTTAGCAACACATCAATTTAAAACAGCAAACAAGACTTGTTGTTGCTGTTACCGTGTGCCTTCAAATTGTTTTGGACACATGGTGACCATAAGGTGAGCCTATTGTGGGCTTTTCTTGGAAAACTTTCCCCTGAGGCTTTGTGTAAGCTAATTTCCCCCCAATAGCAAGTACATTACTGTACTATACCACTTACCAATGCACTAAGCGGTTTACAAAGTGTAAACTAATTGCCCCCTAGAAGCTTGGTACTCATTTTAGTGATCTCAGAAGGATGCTAGGCTGAGTCAATCCTGAGCCTCTGGCTGGTTTTGAACTCACAGCCTTTCAAGATCAGATCCCATCTGATCTTGAAAGCTAAGCAGGGTCAGCTCTTGTTAGTACTTGGATGAGAGACCAACAATGCATACAAGGTGCTGTAGGCTATATTTCAAAACCCTATGAAAAAATTGTCCTGAGCTAGCCCTTTTGGCTGCAACAGTAGAAGCTCAATTTCCCCAAAGAAGACAGAAGATTATGGTTGACTTGTCACTGGTTGACAAAGACACACAGGTCTTGAAGAAGCCATTCAAGGAAGTGTCCTTGGTTGTGCTGAGGGGAAAGTAACAACAATTACGTCAAATATTTAGGTTCAGTAAGAGGTATTTAAACTATATCCTGCTGTTATGTTTGGCAGGTCACCAAGTGCAGAAATCCAGACTTCAGTAGTTAAAAACTCAGAAAACCTTTATTAAGAAACCATAGATCTTAACCTTTATTAAGAAACTATAGATCCAGTCCAGAGACATTAAACTCAGAAAACCTTTATTAAAACTCAGAAAACCTTTACTGTATTAAGAAACTATAGATTTTAACCTTTATTAAGATACTATAGATCCAGTCCAGAGACATTCATTGTCAGAACTGACTAGTTAACAATGCCTAATAAAACAGCACCCAGATGCATATTCATGGCGAGCTGAATTCTTATTTATGATTGCTTATAAACACATTTCCCCCTCTCTTTTCTGATGTATAACCCATCACACCAAGTTCCCAACAGCAGGCAAGGGGCATATGTAACTCCTGGCATCTATCTTGGTTGTCTTTCTTCCAAGATGGTACCCCATTAATATCTGAAACATGAGATCAAGGAGATCAAGGAGGAAAGGACTAAGAAATCCCTTCCCCATTGGGGAGAGACAAAATATGTGAGGTTCTTATGTGTCTCTCAGTAACACAATTGACTATATTAAGAAGAAAAATTAATATATTAATAAGGATTCAAATAATGAGAGCATAGCAGAATGGTACAAAGAATTCACTCTGGTATAATTTTAGCTAACTGGGATAATGGAGAGTGGTACAATAAAGGACAATTGGACAAAATGCATGAAAGAAAAAAAGGGTCAAAACAAGGTTCAGGAAGTCATTTTATTTTCTATGTTGAGGGTTGTTGGGGGTTTGTTTTGGTATGATGAGAGTGTATATTTAGTATACATAATGGGGGTTAATGTTTAATTTTTTTAAATGGTTTGGTATGGCTGAAATGTTTTTGTGATGTGTTTTTATATCATTAATAAAGAATTTTTTTAAAAAACCAATAGTTTGGTCTGCAGGACAAAGAGAAGGGAAGTGATAGTAGGAGAGCATGCACTACTAAAAATGTTATTTCAGGTCTGTGAGTGGTGGTTGACATTTACCTATTTCCCTCTGAATCTTCTTCTGAATTTCTGGATAAGTCACCAGATACTTGAAGCACCAAGACAAGGCATCCGTTACTGTACCAAGTCCTCTTGGAAAAGCCACAGATCAGTCAAATAAAACTGTGCATGCATCTCCTGGGGAGTTTCAGGGCCAGTTCTACCATTATTTAGGGTGGTTAACAGTTGGCTAAAACCCATTAGCAAGAAGTAGGGTCCTATGTATACAACTGAGGGTTGGCACATGGGTGGCTGTTAACTCAGAACCAAGAACTATTGTTGCATCAGGTCAAGGTTGGAGTTTGGAAACCTTACTCTTTTTGGACCAGACTCCCAGTATCCTTCAATTTGCATGGCCAGTGGCCTTGCAAGCTTTGATATTCTAGGAAACAGTCACCCAAAAGTAAACATTGCAAACTCTGGCCAGGAGCAGGTCAGGATCAGAACCTGATATGTGAAGCCAAGAAAGCTGATCCTCACCCGGACAAAAGGGGGAGACTAGCTTTTCCTGTTAAATGCATGGAGCTCTTTCCATATCTACAAACTGTTCCTTGCCACAGTAGAAAGTGCAGTTGAAAGCCATGTTGGCTTCCTATCCTTGAAAGAAAATTATTCGTGGGGCAGCCTACTCAAAACCTACCCTCCCCAAAGGGCCCAGACTACAATTCCCATCCTCCTCCGCAGTATGACTGGGGATGATGGGAACTGTACTCAGGCATCAGGTTGGAGGAGGCTAAATGATAGCCTTGGGTTTCCAACTCTATTCTAGACGTGTGAGAATTAAGTTACCTCCAAAGATTTTTTCCCTTATGAGAGACATTATTTTTTACTAAGGTCATGGTTGAGAGGGATAAACATTTCCTGGGCACTCATTCATGAATTGCATTGATCCCATGAGAGGTCTGCTCACGAACATAGAGGTCTAAAATAAAAAATGCTCCCCTAAAACATTGAACAGAATGATAGTTGCAAGAGGCCCTTGAATTTGTCTAGCCTGCACCACTGCTCCATGCAAAATCTACAAGGCAGAGCCCAATTTCGGGAGAGGTTGGGAACCTCAAACTTTCAGGTTTGAAACCTCGCTCATCCATGGGTGACCTTGAGCAAGTCACATTCTCTCGGTCAAGAAGGCCAAAGCATCTCCCTTCTGAATACATCTTGCCAAGAAAACTCCGTGATGGGTTTGTTTTAGGGTCGCCATAAGTCAGAAATGACTTGAAGGCACACAGCAACAACAAGATTCCTTTCCCAGACTTACCTGGAGAATTCAGGGATTAAACGTGGGACCTATACACAAGGGGCAGGATAAAGGAAAAGTAATGGTTGCATTGGTTACACAAGGAGGTCAAAAACAGCTGGCCATTAGCCGTTTTACAGATCCATGGCTGGGCAGAATGGACTTTGGTTAATGATTGTCTAGCTTTGCATGCAAAGCATTTTTGGCTAGATTTCGCCTTACTCCCCGGAGCCAAACGTAAAGAAGAAAACAGACAGAGAGCATATAGTGCAGGGATGTCGTGACACCATTTTCACCAGAGGGACAGTGACAAAAATGGGAATGGGGCAGAAGGGTTTGGATATCACTCCCAATAAATGATTTTCATTGGGGGTAGTTTTCATAGGTAAAGACCAAAATGTGTTTGGGTATATGGCTTCATGAAGTGGTTTTGCCAGTTCCTTTCACTGAAATATTGCTTTCATTGGCAGTCTCCCATCCAAGTACCAACTGGAGCTGATCCTGCTTAGCTTCCATATCAGACCAAAATAATTAATACATTATTCTTATTATTCTTATTATGTTTATTTATAGAGCTCTGTAAATTTACATAGCGCTGTACATGCAATCAGTTAACACAGAATTTACAGTGCTTTATAAATAAAGGTTAATAGAATAGAATAAAATACATTCTACTAAACTAATTTAACATAATATATATGAATACATATTAACATTAAATAATAAAATGTCGTGTAGAATGTAAAAATAAAATATAAAATATAGCATTTTAATTAGAAAGCATGCAGTGAACCTTCACCAAAACTGCAAATCAGTTTAAAATACATGGTTCTGATTCTGTGAAAAATAGGTGTGTAAATTAAATTACAGGGACTAGAAACAGATGGCTCATGTGCCAGCCATCCTATTATAATGATTTGAACTGTTAATAAAGACATGTATGTTGGGATTTCCCTGCAGACTTGCAGAGAAATTGTTCACTCGAAATTCTTTCAGATATGTTACAGTCAATCCTCCGTATCCATGGATTTTTTTTATCCACGGGTTCAAACATCCACAGCTTACAATTGTTTTAAATGTATGAATTCCAAAAAGCAAACCTTGATTTTGCCATGTTATATAAGGGCCGCCATTTTATTTTACCTATTTCTTTAATGGAACTTGAGCATCCACAGATTTTGTCATCTAAAGGGGGATGCTGGAACCAAACTCCAATGGATACAAAGGGCCCACTAGACTTTCTAAAACCAAGATGACTAAAGTTGTTTTTTGCTGATGAAGCGTCAAACAACTCTAGCATGACTGCATATGTATCAAAGTGCAGATGCAGAAGAGGCACCAAAGTTCAGTGGTTTAAAGTCATTGGGTACCATCTGAAGGCTATTGTGGTTACCATTGTCATTATGCAGGAAATTAAGGAGAGGAAAGTTAGTCCCTTTGGTCATATCCAGCTTTCCTGGGTTGCAATCAAATGCTATGGCAAGGATGTGTAATAGTCAGAAGACAAGGGTTGGCATTAGACTATCGTAGAGGGACCAAGATGGCATCTGTCTCATTCAAAACTTTAAGAGGTTTGCTTCAACACTGGTGTCTTCTGGGAAATATCCTCTACCACAGTGGCTCTCAGTCTGCATCTGCACTGCAGAAACAATGCAGTTTGACACTGCTTTAACACAACAGCCATGGCTCCATGCTATAGAATTCTGGGAAGTGTCATTTTGTGAGACATTTAGCCTTCTCTGTCAGAGAGTTCTGGTACCACAACAAACTACAATTCTCACAATTCCATAGCATGGAGACATGGCAGCTAAAGCGGGGTCAAGTTGGATCATCTCTGCAGCGTGGGTGCAGCCTCAGTCTTTGATTCTCCTTTTTCAGTTATCATCTCCCAGAATCTTTTACCATTGGTGAAACTGGCTAGTGCTTCTAAGACGGAATGTCCAAAACACCTGGAGGACCAAAGACTGGGAACCACTTCTATGGTTAAGAGGTGACATGATAGCTCTGTTTAAATACTTGAAGGGATGTCATATTGAGGAGGAAGCAAGCTTGTTTTCTGCTGCTCCAGAGAACAGAACCAGGAACAATAGATGCAAGCTACAGGAAAAGATTCCAGCTCAACATTAGGAAGAACTCCCTGACAGTAAGAGCTGTTGGACAGTGGAATACATTACTTCGGTGTGCGGTGGGGTATCCTTCCTTGGAGGTCTTTAAGCAGAGCCTGGATGGCCATCTGTCAGGGATGCTTTGATTATGAGTTCCTGCATGGCAGAGGGTTGGACTGGATGGCCCTTGGGGTCTCTTCCAACTCTATGATTCTATGATTAATTTTGTAGGGACAGTTCCAATTAATCTTCTGCCATCCCACTTTCTCAGCTGCTTTTGAAATGTCCCAGTTTCTCTTTCCTCCTCCCACTTTCCGCCTTTGTTCTCTGCTTACATCAATTGCTGAAAATTGACTTCCAAGTGCAAGAGTAATTTTCATTCAGTCAAAAAGACTGATTAGGAAGTGTGCTTTCAAACTAATGTATCACTGTGTAGGATTGAACTGACTTTGTAATCCAGTAGCAGGCTTGGTAAAATATATATATTTATTTCATTTCATTTTGCAGACCAGACCTGCTAAAATACCCCAACCTCTATTGAAACAGGTGTGTTTTATCCACCCCATCTCTTTGTGGAGAAATGGTCATTTATTTATTACTGCTTAGAACAAAGGCCATTCACATTTGTGGGAAAATGGACAAGACATTTTGAAATGGTGGGATATAAATTTATTATTATTATTATTATTATTATTATTATTATTATTATTATTAATATTATTATTATTATTATCTAAACTGAGTTCCTTAGAGTACCATTTTGGTCACCTGAGCAATAAAGCGCTCCAAAAACACTGTATTGTTTTGAAGACCCATCAACATCCATGCTCCCCTTCAGAATCACTTAAGCTTTGGACTTTTGGGGAAATTATATGACACAAGGATTTATAATTTTCATATATAGTATTTATTATATATGATATTTAATAATACAACAATTAGTTTGATACAGTTGCACTCTTTGTGGAGGTTTATCCCATCACATAGACATCTCATCATAGCCATATGATCTTTCATAGACCACAAGCAGTCAAGGTACATAGTTTATTTTTAAGTTGCAAACTGATTTCAAAACAGGACAGAATGAATACAGAGGTTAGAAAAATGAGGAAAAAGGGGGGACACATTTATCTGTTCTTAATTTAGAAAAACAGCTAGGTTTATAAAATGCTGCAATGACATTTAAAGGAGCTTGTTTCTTAGACGGCTTCAAAATATAACTAACACCCCAATCTCAATATAGCCAGTTAAAGAGAACCCAAAGGAATATATTCAAATAAAGCAAAGACTTGGACTTTCAAGTAGTGTTGGAATTCATCTTCCAACAGACTCATCCAGTACAATAATAGTAAGGGATTGTGAGAATTGTAGTATGAAGTATATGGAAGGCCAAAGGCTGCTCACCTCTAGAAGAGAGGGTCTCCCATGGTGCATCTACACTGAAGAAATAATGCAGTTGGACGCCACTTTAGGCATGGTAGCTCCACCCTACAGAATCCTGGGATTCGTAGGCTTACAAGGTCAATTGTTGTTGTTGTTGTTGTTGTTGTTGTTGTTGTTGTTGTTTTCTTATATCTTGCCTTTCTCCCAATACAGGGAATCATTAGCCTTCCCTGCCAAAGAGTGCTAGGGCCTCACAAAATTACAATCCTAGGATCTTGTAGGATGGAGCCAGGGAAGTTATAGTGGTGTCAAACTGCATTGTTCCTACAATGTAGATGCAACCACAGGCTACAGAAGCTCATTTGGAGCTTTCCTCTGGAAACCACTTTCGGACCTGGAAATGCTCACACCTTTTGTGCTTCATTACAATTCCATATTCAGGGGTCAGGTCCACCACCCCTCCCTCACACACAGTGAACTCCAGCTGCTGGAGTAAAGTGGTCAGGAAGAGGAAAATCTCCCAGCGACCAATGACTTCCCCAATGCACCTCCTCTTCCCCAGTCCAAAGACCAAGACCTTCTCGCTCTTGGCTCTGTCTATTTCAGTCCCATCAGCAGAAAGGAAACGCTCTGGGCTGAAGGTGGAAGGATCGGTCCAAAGCCTCCTGAAACAGAAAGAGGAGACACATGTATTAGCTAGAGGTTATCACAGAATCATAGAGTTTTTAAGAGACCTCAAGGGCCATCCAGTCCAACTCCTTTCTGCCATGCAGGAACTCTCAGTCAAAGTATACCCAACAGATGGCCATCCAGCCTCTGCTTAAAGACCTCCAAGGAAGGAGACTCCACTACAATCTCAGGAAGGAGTGTGTTCCACTGTCAAATGGCCCTTACTGTCAGGTTGACATCTGGTCAACTCCATCATCTAGCTCCATCGTTTCTAGAGTCTGCAACATCTCAAAAGCTTGTCCGGTTACCAGGGCTGGCCCTAATGCTAGGAAGAGTGAGACAATTGGCTCAGGCAGCAAATGATGGAGGGCTACAGCAACAATTCCTTGGCTCCTGAGCCTCTTCCCCATTCCTCTCTGTGGGGAATGTGCACCACATGAATAGTGATGGTTGGTAGCTTCCAGGTCAGTGGATGGTGAAGCCATTCTGAGTTTTAGTCTGAACTTCAAGAAATTTGCCCCAGGAACTGTATCTCTAATAGGGAAAGAGTTCAGTAATTGGGTTCACTCCTTTAAAGTATGGACTAAAATCTGAAGAAAATAAACTGCCCCACGGATATGGGATCCACCAGCCTCCAGTGGCTTTCATCCATCCATAACTTGGCCTGGTGTTTTCAGACATGGTGCTGGGTGCTATCTTATCCTCGCGATGGAGAGGAGAAGAATAACCATCTTGTCTTTCTTGCATGAACCCTTCTGATTGTCAGAAATTTCACCAATTTTGTGAAAGAAGAAAGAGGCTTATCTGTTGGATTTTCCACTTACTCATCATGGTTGACTTGCCATTGGTTGACAAAGACACACTGATCTTTCGGGATGAAAAAGCCATTCAAGGAGGTGTCCTTGGTTGTACTGGAGGAAAACAAAAAAGGAGTTATTTCAGGTTTTGCAGCAGGTTGTAATAAATGAGACACTACTTATAAGATAAGAGATTGAGAAAGGGAGAGAAATTGAAAAGAGGGAGAGGGAGAAAGAGAGAGAACGCCTTTCTTCATTTCTCCTGGTTGGAATTTGGCCATCATGGCTCCCATGTGAATGGAGAAAACACTTTGGGTTTTAGACCAAGCTCTAAAGGCACTGTGCACTGGACTCTACTCCCAAAGTAAATTCATCACCTTGGACAGCACCCCTAAAGTCTAGAGCTTTACTTGTAGAATAACAGAGCTTACCAGCGAGGGACTGTAAAAGGTAGAAAGGAGGTAAGTCTGAACATCTCCAAAATGAAGGCTTCCACGTAGGGCAGCAAGGTCCGATCTGACAAGCAAGGTGTCTTCTCCCTACCAATGGTCTGGTCTGCAAGAGGAGGGAAAAGAGGCAATGGTTGGTATCCATTCCAGCATTATAAAAAAGGATGCCTTCAATCTGCAACTGAGGACTGGGGTTTACCTATGTCCCTCTGAATTCTCTTCTGAATTTCTGGATAGGTGACCAGATACATGAGGCACCAAGATAAGGCGGTTGTCACTGTATCAAAACCTGTAGGAAAGGTCACATAACAGCGTAAGACAAACACAGATGTGCATGGACAGATCTCTCCTTGAGATTGTCCACGCTCAGGTAGAAGATCAAGAGAGAGCCTTCAGACTTCAGAGGCACGGCTGCCAAGCAGAGTAGACAACACAGGACTAGAACAGGGATAGGAATGGGTCACCCAAGTGATGTGTACAGCCTACTAAGGTCTCCGGCTGCCTCCCAAAATGACCAAAGCCCTCCATGGTCAAAATAAAATAATCTCCAGAATGGACAACATCACCACTGAAGTTTCAAGGGAGCACACTCTTCCATTTTAAATCTAATTGGGGGCAGACTATCGAGCCCAAAACATACGTACCATCACCAACACCAAAATTGGACATGACTATCTAGAGCCCAGGATGCTGGAAATGGGGAGATATAGCCAAAAATATCTCCCCTCCCATGGGTATCTATCCCTGGGCTGATGCTTCTGGTCTTGAACATAGGAGAGGTTAAGGGTGACTTTTTGGGACTACAGATCTTCTGTCCTGAATGGAGGATTCTAGGAGCATTTGCATTAAAAACTCACTTTCTTAAAAAGTGGATGAGGTATTTTGATATGTCGTGCCCAAAACTAGAAATCTGTATTTTCCCCTTCCTTAAATCTTTTCTGTACCAGCATGGCATAGTGGTTTGAATGTTAGACTCCAGCTCTGGAGACCAGGGTACAATTCCCCTTTTGCCATGAAACCCAATGGGTGACCTTGGCTAAGTCACATTCTCTCAGCCTCAAGGGAAGGCAATGGCAATCCTCCTCTGAACAAATCTTCCAAAGAAAACTTCATACAGTGGTTCCTCCACATTTGCTGCGGTTGGGGGAAAACTGCAAATAAACAAACACTACTCTTTTTACCTGAAAGAACACTTCTCTAGGAATCTCCAGGTCATCCAGTACAATCTATGGTCAACATTGCAAGACTCTGATCATAGAATCATGGTGGAAGACCTATAAATGCCTAGAGAAGTGTTTTCTCTAGGAACGTCTAAGTTCTCCAGCATAACTCTATGGTCAACTTCTGTCAGAGGCTGATCACAGAATCATGTTGAAGGGCCTACAAATATCTAAAGAAGTTTTTTTGTGGAGTTTTCTGGCTATGTAGCCATGTTCTAGGAGAATTTATTCCTCTAGAACAGGGGTAGGCAACCTGCGGCCTGCGGGCTGGATGCAGCCTGGTGAGGTCTTGGGACCGGCCCCAGCCTGGTAGTGCTGCCGATTGCCGCTGGGGCCTTTGGCCTCTCGCGCGCAGGGGCAATTGTCTATAGAAGCCTCAGAAACATGCATTTATATTTAGATTTTTTAAAAAATCAGCAAATTTTTTCATGTGTCCTCCACTTTTTT
>NC_056527.1:153603984-153608046 GCF_019175285.1 Sceloporus undulatus | reverse complement strand
CTCCCTCTTTTCAATTTCTCTCCCTTTCTCAATCTCTTATCTTATAAGTAGTGTCTCATTTATTACAACCTGCTGCAAAACCTGAAATAACTCCTTTTTTGTTTTCCTCCAGTACAACCAAGGACACCTCCTTGAATGGCTTTTACATCCCGAAAGATCAGTGTGTCTTTGTCAACCAATGGCAAGTCAACCATGATGAGTAAGTGGAAAATCCAACAGATAAGCCTCTTTCTTCTTTCACAAAATTGGTGAAATTTCTGACAATCAGCAGGGTTCATGCAAGAAAGACAAGATGGTTATTCTTCTCCTCTCCATCGCGAGGATAAGATAGCACCCAGCACCATGTCTGAAAACACCAGGCCAAGTTATGGATGGATGAAAGCCACTGGAGGCTGGTGGATCCCATATCTGTGGGGCAGTTTATTTTCTTCAGATTTTAGTCCATACTTTAAAGGAGTGAACCCAATTACTGAACTCTTTCCCTATTAGAGATACAGTTCCTGGGGCAAATTTCTTGAAGTTCAGACTAAAACTCAGAATGGCTTCACCATCCACTGACCTAGAAGCTACCAACCACCACGATTCATGTAGTGCACATTCCCCACAGAGAGGAATGGGGAGGAGGCTCAGGAGCCAAGGAATTGTTGCTGTAGCCCTCCATCATTTGCTGCCTGAGCCAATTGTCTCACTCTTCCTAGCATTAGGGCCAGCCCTGGTAACCGGACAAGCTTTTGAGATGTATGGTAGGGATGGAGCGACAGGTTGCAGAGTCTGGAACGATGGAGCTAGATGATGAAGTTGACCAGATGTCAACCTGACAGCAAGGTCTGTTTGACAGTGGAATACACTCCTTCCTCAGAGTTTAGTAGAATCTCCTTCTTTGGAGGTCTTTAAGCAGAGGCTGGATGGCCATCTGTTGGGTATGCTTTGATTGAGAGTTCCTGCATGGCAGAAAGGGGTTGAACTGGATGGCCCTTGAGGTCTCTTCCAATTCTATGATTCTGTGATAACCTCTAGCTAATACATGTGTCTCCTCTTTCTGTTTCAGGAAGCTTTGGACCGATCCCTCCACCTTCAGCCCAGAGCGTTTCCTTTCTGCTGATGGGACTGAAATAGACAGAGCCAAGAGTGAGAAGGTCTTGGTCTTTGGACTGGGGAAGAGGAGGTGCATTGGGGAAGTCATTGGTCGCTGGGAGATTTTCCTCTTCTTGACCACTTTACTCCAGCAGCTGGAGTTCACTGTGTGTGAGGGAGGGGTGGTGGATCTGACCCCTGAATATGGACTTGTAATGAAGCACAAAAGATGTGAGCATTTCCAGGTCCGAAAGCGTTTCCCAGAGGAAAGCTCCAAATGAGCTTCTGTAGCCTGTGGTTGCATCTACATTGTAGGAACAATGCAGTTTGACACCACTATAACTGCCCTGGCTCCATCCTACAGGATCCTGGGACTGTAATTTTGTGAGGCCCCAGCACTCTTTGGCAGGGAAGGCTAATGATTCCCTGTATTGGGAGAAAGGCAAGATATAAGAAAATAACAACAACAACAATAATAATTGACCTTGTAAGCCTATGAATCCCAGGATTCTGTAGGGTGGAGCTACCATGCCTAAAGTGGCGTCCAACTGCATTATTTCTTCAGTGTAGATGCACCATGGGAGACCCTCTCTTCTAGAGGTGAGCAGCCTTTGGTCTTCCATATACCTCATACTACAATTCTCACAATCCCTTACTATTATTGCACTGGATGAGTCTCTTGGGAGATGAATTCCAACACTACTTGAAAGTCCGAGTCTTTGCTTTATTTGAATATATTTCTTTGGGTTTTCTTTAACTGGCTATATTGAGATTGGGGTGTTAGTTATATTTTGAAGCCGTCTAAGAAACAAGCTCCTTTAAATGTCATTGCAGCATTTTATAAACCTAGCTGTTTTTCTAAATTAAGAACAGATAAATGTGTCTCCCCCTTCCCCCCCCTCATTTTTCTAACCTCTGTATTCATTCTGTCCTGTTTTGAAATCAGTTTGCAACTTAAAAATAAACTATGTACCTTGACTGCTTGTGGTCTATGAAAGATCATATGGCTATGATGAGATGTCTATGTGATGGGATAAACCTCCACAAAGAATGCAACTTTATTAAGCTAATTGTTGTATTAATAAATATTATACATAATAAATACTGTATATGAAAGATTATAAATTCTCATGCTTATTCACCTGTCATATAATTTTCCTGAAAGTCCAAAGCTTAAGTGATTTGGAAGGGGAGCATGGATGTTGATGGGTCTTCAAGACAATACAGTGTTTCTTGAGCGCTTTATTGCTCAGGTGATAAAAATGGTGAACTCTAAGGAACTCTGTCCAGGTACATATTGACAAGCATAAGGCTTGTCCATTTCTTCACAGATGCAAAAGAACCTTGTCACACTAGTGAAATCCCACACAAAAAGGGGGTTTAACATCAGAAAAAAACCACAAATGCAGGAAGTTTTTTACATGATGTTCCCACAAGGCTGAAATGACACAAAAATAAAGCGTACATAAAGGGAAGTTCCAAAAGTTAAAAAGGTCTCATTTTTGTCCCCTTTACATTCACTTTATTTTCACATCATTTCAGCCTTGCGGAAATGTTGTGTGAAAAACGTCCCACATTTGTTTTTGGGTTTTTTTTTCTAGTTTTAAATCCCCTTTCTGTGTGGGATTTCACTAGTGTGATAAGGTCCTAAGCATTAATAAATAAATGACAATTTCTCCACAAAGAGATGGGGTGGATAAGCCACACCTATTTCAATAGAGGCTGGGGTATTTTGGCAGGCCTGAATGAAATGAAATCAATAACTTTTACAAACTCTGCTACTGGATTACAAAGTCAGTTCAGTCCTACACAGTGACGCATTATTCTGAAAGCACACTTCCTAATCCAGAAGGGTATGTGTGTCTTTTTGACTGAATGAAAATTACTCTTGCACTTCTGACTATTACACATCCTTGCCATAGCATTTGATTGCAACCCAGGAAAGCTGGATATGACCAAAGGGACTAAGGTTCCTTTCCTTAATTTCCTGCATAATGACAACAGTAACCACAATAGCCTTCAGATGGTACCCAATGACTATAATAATAATAATAATAATAATTTTTATTTATAGACCGCTATTCCGCAGTGATCATAGCGGTGTACAGTAAAATTGCAATACAATACAAAAAAATTGCAAGGCCTCTCTCCCCCTCAAGATGGTGGTTGGAGGAGAGCTCTTTTTCTTCCAGGCCAGGCCTCTTTAAACCACTGAGCTTTAGTGCATCTGCTGTGTCTGCACTTCAATACAGGTGCCATCATCCTAGAGGTGTTTGACACTTCATCAGTAGAAAGCAACTTTAGTCATCTTGGTTTTAGAAAGTCTAGAGGGCCCTTTGTATCCATTGGAGTTTGGTTCCAGGACCCCCCCTTAGATGACAAAATCTGTGGATGCTCAAGTTCCATGAAAGAAAATGGCATAGTAAAATGGCGGCCCTTATATAACATGGCAAAATCAAGGTTTGCTTTTTGGAATTCATACATTTAAAACAATTGTAAGCTGTGGATGTTTGAACCCGTGGATAAAAAAAAATCCATGGATACGGAGGATTGACTGTAACATATCTGAAGGAATTTCGAGTGAAGAATTTCTCTGCAAGTCTGCAGGGAAATCCCAACATACATGTCTTTATTAACAGTTCAAATCATTATAATAGGATGGCTTGCACAAGAGCCATGTATTTCCTAGTCCCTGTAATTTAATTTACACACCTATTTTTCACAGAATCAAAAAACATGTATTTTAAACTGATTTGCAGTTTTGGAAGATTCACCGCATACTTTCCAATTAAAATGCTCTTCTATTTTATGTTATATTTTATTATTTAATGTTAATATGTATTCATATGTATTATGTTAAATTAGTTTAGTAGAATGTATTTTATTCTATTCTATTAACCTTTATTTATAAAGCGCTGTAAGTTCTATGTTAACTGACTGCATGGCCCAGAATGCCTTGAAGACCTTTGCTGCCTCTCCCAGCCCCGC
>NC_056527.1:153598889-153603959 GCF_019175285.1 Sceloporus undulatus | reverse complement strand
TCTGTGACTTGTGTTTATGCAATGATTGAAAAGAAATGGCATACTATAGATTTGGGGGCCCATTTTTTATTTTAAATAAAATATAACTGTTAGCCAGGAGCACAACACACCACACAAATCACACAAATACTGAGTGATGCCATCTCCACATTTTACAGCACATGTTCACCTTTTGCATTTGCCTTCCAAAACAAGGTTGTCTAACTCCTACAGATTCTCGAGACCTACTCAACTCTGCTCTTATTTTATATCTCTAACTTCCTTGCTCAATAATTCCATATTCCATTGCCATATTGGTCGGATAATGAATCCCACTTGGGCGGAAAATAAGATCACAAAACATCGTTTCTGTTGATACTCTACAATGCGTAGGGTTCCTGAACCTCAAGAGAAAATGAGGCCCAATTTCATAGTTCGTGCAACACAAAGCATTGCATCCTATCAACATCACCAGCTAGCAAATATTTGTGCAAAAGATGTTAGCTCGGCCACTATATGTTTATTCAGCACTCCAAAAGAATGACCAGTGGGCCTGCAATGCCATAGGCAGGCTTTTGAAGTTAAGTACTACCGCCTGTAATCTAAGAAGGAAAGCCCTCGACTGAAACTTATTTCAACGTCTAAACGATGAACTCTACGGTGTGTCATCTCGGTCATCAAACATGCCCTCAACCACTCCCTCTATCGCCACTATCTTGGGACGAAATTGAGTGATAGGATGGAATTCGTGATAAAGAGCTTTGGCCGGTGTTTGGATGTGCACTCAACCTCTCCAGAAACACTCCAGTCTCATAACTAAATCTCAGATCCCTGAGGAGCCACATACATAAAGTACTTAAGTAGCCTCCTGTGTGATAAACTCCTATGAAAGCTTTGTGAAAACTCTTTCTTCGTCATTCTCAAAGGGGACAAAATCCTTTGCATGCTGTGGGGCAGACGGCGCTGCGGTTGCATATCAGGAACCCGGCCCTCCTCCCACCACCATCCTCCGCCGTGAGCAAACAAACTTACTCACAGCATGCAGCAACATAACCTTTATGGCAAAAAACTTCCCCCACGGGTTCATGTAACTTCCAAACCAGGTCCCAGGGCCAGCCCTCCGCCAAAGTCCCCAGCAAGCTACTCCAGACTCTGGGCGCAGAACTCTTTCCCCCGACACCCCGGTCTCTGAGTTCCTTGACGTCGCCCCCCGAGCTCTCCGGGTCCAAATCCCCTTCTCCAATCTCAGCTTGACCCTACCTCCCCCAATGGTCTCCCTTTGATTCCCACACACTCTACCCTCCAGACCCTGGGAGCTTTGCAGCTTCCACTGTCTGCCTCAGTCCAGCCCATCCTTCCTCTCAAGGGTCCACAAAGTAGTCCCAATGAGGTCCCCTTCCCCGCCCTGACCCTTCTTCCCCTTGCAGGAGCCCCCTGCTTTGGGCCCTTGTACTATTCTTCCCCGCCCTTTCTCTGACCGCCACTCTCCCAGTTCTCCCATCCTTCCTGCCTCCCACGTCTCTGACCCTCCTCCTTCTTATTCCCCCAGGACCACCACCACCACCCACTGCGGCCCACACCCCAACCCCCCCGCCCCCGCCCCCTCCTCGGGACTTCCCTTTTCCTCTCCCACCTGATCTCCTTAGCCGTCTCCATCTCTCCCACTCTCAGAACCACCTCCTACAGCGGCCCAGTTGTCCTCAGCAATGGCCACAGGACACATCTCCACCACTGGGCCGGCGCCTTCATATCAGTGGGATTGGCGCCATGGTTTTAGTCAAACTCAAATAGCCTATGAACGTCCTGAATCGTTTGGTTGGGTTCATCATGTTGGGTAGCCCTCCCTTTGCCCAGCACTAAATGCAGAGCCGATCCCCATTCCCTGATATAGAGCCAGGCTACCACTGCAACCTCAGGCTAGTTAGGGGCAAAGCGCAAGCCATGTAGGATAACTTACTCCTCCACCCTTGCTGCCACTCCAGCATCTGCTCGCCTGAAGTGACTGCTCACCTGCCAACGGTAGAACCATCCGCCAAAACCCCGGTTTTCCTATTTCTTTTTGGATCTTTGTCCTGAATTTCAATGAACGCAAGAACTGAGGCCCCAGACAAGTTGATCACTGTGTCCAAACCTGCCCAAAATACCTAGCAAGGATGTGTAAGCCATCAAAAAGGCTTGAAACTTCATGACTACATCCCAGCAGCCCAGCTCACTGAATCAAAGAGCTCACACTCCCTGAGTGTCCCATTGGCGCGCCAAAAGATTCATCCAATTGTGTGACCCCAGATTGAAGGGTTTTCCCAGGCCAATTTTCTTTGCTATTCTGTCTCCATTGGTCTTCATTGGTGCCCCCATCCACACGGCAAGGGCTGACCCTGCTATTTCAGGGTTGGACAAGCGGGTGCACTACACCCCTGGATATTGTCCCTGGAAGAACCACACCAGAGAAGCTGTGGTTTTGCTCCTTGCAGTAAGTGCTGGTGCCTCCCTGTTACTACGGGGTGAATCTACTCTGGGTTTATTCAAAATGCTAAAGGAGAGATCCCAGGTGCCAGCGTTGGAGGTAATCTCAGCACTTCTGTAGTCTTGAAACCTTAGACTACAACCCAGAACAGATCATTCCCCACAATAGGCGTCAGCCCACGCCTGATCCCTGGCTTCAGTGGTGATGTGAGAAACAGCTGCCAATCTGGCGCCCCCAGAGATTTTGGACTTCATGCCCATCGCTGAGCAGAAGGGCCAAGGTGATGCACTTGAGAGCATGACCAAAAGTCCAGTGGACCCAGGGTTGCATTAGGATTCGCTTGATAGATCCAGGAAACTCTCACTCCTGCCTTCACCTATTTCTCACTTGATCTACATCGGTTTCAGTTACAAAAATTCCACAGCTTGATGCTGGTACCCCCTCGGAAGACATCCTTACCACTCCAAAAGGTCATTGACAAGGTTGCTATACTATCGAGGAACGATAGACTTTCCCTGGCTTGCTCAGAAGGCCATCGTGATGTCCCGATATTGTCCTGAAAAGAAGAAAACCGGTCATCTTCACTTCGCGTTAATACCTGCCTTCCCTCCCCAGAACCCTAGCCCCCTACTGTTGTCTTCTTCTCGATAAATTCAGTGCCAGGCTGACATACGTAAGAGGGTTTATCTGGTGGAACCACTAATACCTTAACTGTGGAAAAGAGTCAATGGATGAGTCTGAGTTTTGCTCAGTTAGTCTCGAATGTGCTAAAAAATCCCTTTGCATATGGATTAACGTATGCTATGTCTCTCCTATCCTATTTTATGTACAGTGCTGTGTAACCTCACAGCACTTTATAAATAAAGATAATAATAATAATAGATTTGTTCAGAAGAGGTTTACCAATAGACTGTAGATGAAAAAATGGTGTCTTAATTTTTAATTTTTTATTCCATCGATCTCAACTACTATTTGAAGGGATTTCACTCTATATAGTTACTTGAATTTATAGCCTCCAAGCTGTATTCCTATTGTATTTGTACTGTACCATTTGCATTGGGTTTTTTTTTTTTTTTCCTATTGGGCATTGTATAATATTGTACTCTTTTATATTTTTTTATGCTGGTCATCGGATGTAATAATAAATTTCAAGTCAAGCCAATGCCTTCCCCAAAGGCTGAGAGCATGAGACTTGCCCAAGGTCACCCAGTGAGTTGTTAATAAGAGTAATAATAATAATAATAATAATAATAATAGTTTATTTATATTTTCTCGCCTCTCCCTGCAGATCGAGGTGGGATTACAAATACAAAATACAATCAATAAAATACTAAAATTGCATAGGGATCATAGCAGCATAACAATCATAATCAAGGAAGTGGAGCAATTCATTAAATAAAGCTCTTATATAGAGCCGGATGGGAACCAAACTCTGGTCTCCAGAGACGTAATCCAGCGCTCAAACCACTACGCCACAACCAAATAGTCTACCAAAAAATCCATTCATTTTAGATCCATGAAGATAAACAAGCATTGCTTTGTTCCTTTTGTAAAAAAAAAAAAACCTTTTAAAAAATCACTTTTCAGCCAGTTGTTGCTTTCCTGATGCTTGTAACAACTTGGCTTTTGAGGTTTCTTCTGCTCAGACGGTGAAAGAAGCAAAACCAGCCCATCATGTTTGCGTAAGCTTCATAAAATACCATCACCCCCCCCCAGATCCTCACATGATCTATTTGGACTCTGTTCTTGTCCAGAGACAGAACTTCAGTGACTCGGTTGCTCCCACCAGTGAAGCCAAAAGAGTGGAGGGGATAGGTAAGTGAATGGCAGCTATATGTTTCTTACTGGAGGTTCTTTTTGAGTAATGTCAGTCAGCTTCTGCATCTGTTTTTCAAGACTATTTATTTATTAATTTACAGTATTTTAATAGACTCAAACAGTCTAAGACACAACAAAAAAACCCATAGAAACTAAATGAAAGAACACAAAAAAGGGCTAAAAAAAGGGAAAAAGAATATATATATATGAAAAGCAATACACAGTTATTGTTGTTGCATGCCTTCAATTTGTTTCTTGATTTATGGAGATGCTAATGCAACCCTATTTCAGGGTTTTCTCGGCATGATTTGTTCAGAGGGACTTTGCCTTTGCCTTAAAACACTAATCCAAAATCAAAATACAAAATACTGGTAACAGTCAACCGTAGGCGAGCAGATTTGATGTAGCGGTTTGAATGATAGACTATGGCCTCTGGAGACCAGGGTTCGTCCCAGCTCAGCCCTGAAACCCAATGTGTACCTTGCGTCAATGTCACTTCTTCAGCTTCCGGGGAAGGGCCATGGCCACCTCTCTGAACAAATCTTGCAAGAAAACTGGTGATTCGTTCGCCTTTAAGATCACCATAAGTTGGAATTAATTTATAAGCATGGGTGCGGCTGAGCTCCCAAATTTCCCAGATGAACACTCTCTTTCGCACTACACCCCATTGGTCCTGGTTGAGCCAAATCTAATATATTAGGTAGAAGATTAACGCAAGAAAGAAGTTCCCTTGACTGACCACTCTGTGTCCCTTTGCTTTTCTTCCAAACAGTGATTAGGACTGGGTTCTAAAAACATCCCCAAATGCT
>NC_056527.1:153597348-153598864 GCF_019175285.1 Sceloporus undulatus | reverse complement strand
GATCTTGCAGCACCTTTGAGACTAACTGAAAGACATAAGTTGGTAGCATGAGCTTTCGTAGATGCATTTTAGGAAGCAGGCTCAAGTCTACAAAAGGTCATACTACCAACTTCTATCTTTCAGTTAATCTCAAAGGTGCTACAAAATCCCTTTGCATACTGATTCTTCAGACTAACACGGCTATGTCTTTGAAGTAGTGTATAGTTTGAGATGCTTTGCTGTTTTATTTCCCCACAAACTTGTGCAGTTCCTATCTCTCTTGATCATTGCATGAGTCTCAAGGTTTCTATAGGCATCAAGAGGATTGTTTTCTCTTTTACCCACCCGACCCCAAACATGTAAGGGGAGTGTAGTATAGAGAAAAACACCTAAGAGGGTTGAAATGTCATCTCATCCATTCTTGGTGGTCCCATTATGCTTTCTATGCTTGCTGTTATTGTTTTTGTTGTGTGCCTTCAAGTCATGTCTGACTTACGGCATCCCTAAGTCCAACCTATCACAAGATTTTCTTGGCAAGATTTATCAGAGGGAGTTTGCCATTGCCTTCCTCTGAAGATGAGAGAGTGGGACTTGCCCAAGATCACCCAGTGGGTTTCTGTAGTTGAGCAGTGATTTGAACCCTGGTCTCCAGAGGCCTAGTCCAGCACTTAAACCACTACAGCACCCTAGCTCTTTTTATATGTTTACTAGAAGCTAAAACAGAAGGGGAACTTAAACTCTAAGCTACAACTTTAACATACATGGTTTAGTTGTAGTTTTCGTTCATACCCTTCTTGCTCCCATGGAATTCAATTAGTATAAATAGACTTTCCAAATGGTCCTCCATGGAGACACTAGTCAAACCTAAAACAGCTTGGTTTGCTGTGTCATGAATCTTGTCATTTTAAGGATGCACAAAACTCAAATGTGCTGCCACCGTAGTTTTTACACGCAGGCGGTCCCTGACATCTCATCTTACTGGTTGACCAGTAGTAAGTGCTCTTATAACCGATGTTCTGCAGTTGAGCATCACAATCATCCTCTGGATTTCTATTTCAGAACAACCTCCGAGACATTACCGACTCCCTGATCGACTACTGCCAGAATAAAAACGTGGATGTGAATGCCAATATCCAGCTCTCGGATAAAAATATTGTCCACATTGTCAGTGATATTTTTGGAGCAGGTAAGGATCTTCCGACTGGAAGGTGACTAGTTAGGCTCAGTCCTTACTCTTTCAATCCCACCTTATTTCAGTTGCAATGCATTCTGCTTTGCAAAGACAATAAACAATTTCAGACATGGCTACATATCCTCTCATGTACTCTGTGTAGAATACAAGAAGAATACTTTGTTTTCACATCCCTGATCCATTCTGTGTAGGAAAAGGTTTCCTTGTTCTCCTCTGCCTAGCTGGCCTCTTATCTTTACAATTAAACAGAGCTTGAGGAAGTTAGGTGACTGAATTGTTGCTCCCACATCCAGCAACATGGGACTTGTATCTGAAACAGATCACCATCATCATCATCATCATCAT
>NC_056527.1:153594000-153597248 GCF_019175285.1 Sceloporus undulatus | reverse complement strand
ATATATATATGAAACTGCCCCGCAACAATCTCCATCTCCCAGAATTCCGTAGCCTTGAGCCAGGGCAGTTAAAGCGGAGCATCTTGAAGTAGTTATGGTCCCACTTTTCCTGCCAGGGCAGTATCCTGGGATATTAGATTTAGGGAAGGAGGTGTATTTCAAATCCTTGTGCCTCAACACACTCCGAAGCCCAGGGTTTCATAGGATGTCGCAGCGGCCGTAGTTGAAACCGGGATCATCGCGCTACAACTGTCTAGTGTGAAAGAGAAATGAGGTGCCTGTGTTTTACATCCAAAGGGTTGCTTTGCTGGCGTCAGGGGATAAGGACTGGGGTATATACAGTATGTATCCCATTTTTAAGAATATATATATCCTGGTTATAAAGAAAAGAAATAATGAAGGAAAGAAAAATCTCAACCTGGAGAAAAGTAGGGTTTCAGGCAGACGAATAATACTACCCCGCGATTTGCTAGTTTCCTAGATGAGAGGTCTTTGGATTTGATTCCCCACCATCTGAATAGGGAAAAACTTTTAATATTATGTTATATTATATTACATTACATTATATTATCTTTCCACTCCTATTAAGTTTATATCTCTATATAAAGCATACTCTACATATATTCTATTTCTATATTCTATTTGCTTGCAAAGCTACACACACACTATATATATATATATATATATCCTAATCTGATATGTGTGTGTGTGTGTATATATATATATATACACACACACACACACACACACACACACACATACATTTCCTTATTCTCTCTCGGTCTCTCTCTCTCTCTCTCTATATATATATATATACATATTGCCTTTCATAATATATGTGTGTGTGTGCGCGCGCGCGCCTATATATTGCCTTTCCTAATCTGATATATACATATACATGTATATATGTATATATGTAAACTATAACTCCCAGAGTTCCGACTGAGGTTTCTAGGAGCTGTAATCCAAAAGGAACTTTTTCCAGTCTGTGACTCAGCTATCCTTTGCTTTGAGAAAACCTTTTCCCTCTTGGCTTCAGAGGGTTTAATTTTGGGGGAAAGAGGGGGAAACTTTAGTTACTGGCAAGTGATGATGGCTGGCTGCGGCTGAATGGCTGGAGGGATCGCGAGGCCAGCCTTCGAACCAAGCCATTCCATTCATTGCACTTTATATCCCTCCCTTTTCCCCTTTCCCCTTTTCCCTGAACGAGATCTTGAAGAATGCAGCTGACAGTCAGCCGGAAAAGTCCCGCAGTCTGCTTTTCAGCAGTCTTGAGTCTGCATCTGCGCTGCAGAAAGAATCCGGTGTGACACCATTTTAAAGCCTTGCCAAGGCCTGGGCTGGCAGCCTGAGAAGGGAGCTTTGCCGAGGGCTGCTTGCGTGCAGAGAGTAGAGAGGCTCCGTCGCATTGGGAAGGAAAGGGAGGTGCCCTCTTGGCTTTCCTGCCACAAAGAAAGGGGCACCAAGGAGGAGGGCCTGGGAAGGGGGTCCAGGTGGCATACAGACAGGGCTGGCATAAACCCTCATGCAATCCATGGGGGAGAGGAAGGAGGAGGTCTGGGGATCAGGGGCCCCTAAGGGACCCCACTGCCTGCCCCCCAAACAACTGCATCTGGCATTGCTTCAAAAAGCTGAAGAAGTGGGCTCACGTTTTGCAAAAGAGGGGTGTCTGCTTGCTCACCCTGCTCCTAGCATGCCATGGCTGGGGATGCTGGGGCTTGGGGGAGGGCTGGGAAGCTGGGGGATCTGGTTGCAAGAAAAAGTATGGACGTCTGCTCGCCCTGCTCCTAGTATGCCAGGGCTGGGATGCTGGGGCTTTGCAACCCAACATCCCCATCCCCATCCTCACCCCTCCCCCCCCCGCCTCTCTGTGGTATATATGTAATGTATGTAGGTAGTATGTATAGTAATGGCTGAGGAAGATGGCTGCACACGCAGCCAGCACCGCAAACCACTGACATGCTAGGATCAGGGTGATGAGATAGAGGTTCTCCTCCATTCCGAAACGTGGCAATGACAGTATGAATCATATTGGTGTGTTAATGTAGGTGTGTTTATAATGTATGTATAAGTGATATGATGTGTGTGTGTGTGTGTGGTGGGTGTGTATATATATCATATATAGATATACACAACACACCATTACCACACACACACACCGCACAGATAATATCCCGAGTAACCAGAAACCACATATAATACATAGTATATATGCCTATGTAGATCAGATATGATATAGATGAAGCATCACCCCCAAATATCAAATAGAGAAGTGTCGATAGTGGAGATATAATATAGATATAATACGATATATAGATATAATGTAATACACACCCCCAACACAGACCCCATTAACACACTGCGGCCGCACACGAACACGTGCACACACACCCATATATATTAGTCATAGACATAATATATATCAAGGAATATAAGAATATATGGTATAATCGGATACAATAGACCCACTGCTCATAAGATAGATAGAGTAGATAGATAGATAGATAAGATAGATAGATAGAATATCGAGAGACCTTTGGTCTTTGCCCTAAGAAGATGCCGCCTAGGGGGCAAATAGGTTTCCTTGTTGGGTGAGCTGTGGAGAATAGACTGGTCGCTCTGTGTATTAAGTAGGCCTTTGCAAAGGATGGAGAGGAGGAAGGAGGAGCCCAAGGGATCCACACGAGGCGTTGCGGGAGAAAAAGCCGGCACCAAAGCGGATGGGCAAGCCTCGACGCCAAACCAAGAGTTGGGAACATTGCACCAAAACCGCCCTGGTCAACTCCAGGCCCGGGCGTGCACGCAATGCACACTCGTGGGTGGGAGCGATAGACTGCCGTGCAAAGATGTATTGGTCCCCCCTTCCAGACAGGAGCCAGGAAACTGGGCACCACCAGCCATCTTGTGGAGGAGAGAACAGGCGGCCCCTCAACGCAGAGGGACTCGCTCTTCGTGTGTGGTTGTGTTGTGGTGTATCTTTGGCAGCCTGCCTAGCCACAATGCCCGTTGCACCTGCAGCAGAGAGAAACCGGTTCAACAAGCACCGAGCGATGGGAAAGTACCCACTACTAGGAAGCCTTCCGCTCGTACGGCCGGTCAAACACGCACCTCACATTGGGCCCACACCACACTGCAAAATAATCCAGTTTGGGACCCCCTTGAGACGCTTTGGCGCTCAGTGCTAGGGGAATCCTGGGAATGGGTACTTTATTGTGGCAACCAAAGACGCTCCAACAGAGAAGAGCGCA
>NC_056527.1:153543752-153593975 GCF_019175285.1 Sceloporus undulatus | reverse complement strand
TGCTGTAGGGTTTCCTGAAGCCTTCAGAGAGGCAAAAATGAGGCCCATATTTCATAGGTTGCTTGCAAACACAGAAGCATTGCAATCCCATCAACAATCACCAGGCTAAGCAAATATTTGTGCAAAAGATGTATAAGCTCAGGTTGTTCACTATATTGTTTCTTCAAGGCACTTCTCAAAAAGAATGACCAAGTGGGCCTGCAAATGCCATAGGGCAGGCTTTTGAAGTTAAGTACTACGCCTTGTAATCTAAAGAAGGAAAGCCCTCTGAACTGAAAAGCTGTATGTCAAAAGTCTAAAACGATGAAACTCTACTGTTGTGTCCTTCTGGTCAGTCAAAACATGTCTCAACCATTCTCTCTATCGCCACTATCTTGGGACTGAAAATTTAGTGATAGTGATGGAATTCTGTGATAAAGAGCTTTAGTACCGGCGTTTGGAAGTGTGCACTCAACCTCTCCAGAAAAACACTCCAAGTACTTCATGAAACTATAAATCCCAAGATCCCATAGAATGGAGCCACAGTGCTTAAAGTAGTATCATAGAATCACAGAATAATCGAATTGGAAAGGACCCCAAGGGTCACCTGGTCCAACCCCTTTCTGCGATGCAAGAAGACAAAATCAAAGCCCTCTTTGTGACAGATTGCCATCCAAGCTTTGGAGTTTATCACACCAGGGCCTGTTGCCCACTACCTTTTAAACTGGATCGCAAATCGATTTGAATCGGTTCAAATGACCCTGGTTCCCAGCTTGACCCAAATCACTGTAGCGATTCAGAGAGGGGGCCATGCGCTAGATCCATTTAACCCGTGTCTTTTTGATGCTGATTTTTTACAAGTCTTTTTGGATAAATCGATTCCACACAATCGTGAACCAGATGCAGATTGGAATTGGTTTAAATTTGCCCTTCGACCGGTTCGAGCGGATTATTTTACAAGGAAAAAATGCAATCAGGGCAAATGTAATCTGAACCACACTCTGCTGTTGAATCGATCCATCGATTGGGATCGCAAACTGATTTATTTGTAAGTGGGAATGAGGCCTGGGGCTGATTTCAGCATTAATGACAGATCAAAGCATATTTAAAGCATCCTGCAAATGAAACGGAAATGGCGAGTAATTCCACCACTGCCTTTGTGCAATAAGTCCCTTCTGCTACAGTTTCGCTTCTCAAGCAGTTATATGGTGCAAGTGGGCATGATTCTGCTCTTTTTGACCTCTCCCCTTCCCTCTCAGGGCAGCCAACACTTTCCCAAAACCGGCTGCTGTGTAGTAATACAGTAGCCAGTTTCAGGAAAAGGTTGGCAGCTCTGATCGCTTCTTCTGCCCTTTCTTCCAGAAGGTGGCATTTGTCCATGCAGATAACACAACCACAGATCACCAAAGCACTGTCATGAGGGAAAGTGATCCCAAGCCTGTACGCTTCCATTCTTAAACTAGCAGGATTGTATGTAGCAAGATCTTATAGCACTTTTGAGACTAATTAAAAGAAAGAAGCTGGCAGCCTGAGCTTTCATAGACTTAAGTCTACTTCTTCAGGTGCATTTGTTGGTGTGGAAAGCCAGGCACAGGCCTTTATATGCCATTAGCATGTGAGAATGTCAATACAAATTCAAAACTTTCTTTTTTTGGTATTGCAACGTGAGAAGGATGGTGTGTTGGCCTTTTACTCTCACACAAGGGTGACAAATCTTTAGCAGCTCCCTTTAAACAACCAAACAAAACATGGTGTTTAAGCATGTCAAGATATCCTTTCCCATCAAAAAGGAGAACACGTCTGAATATATATTGTTTTTACTTACTGTTGGGTAAGTGGCATGCTTCTCATCTTCCATGACAAATCTTTTAATTCTATTTGTTAATGTTTTCAGGGTAGTTGTTCTTACTCAATTTCCCCTGAGCCAGCTGTTCCTATTAGGCAACAAACAGAAGTTGCCTCGGGCAGCAGATTTGGGTTACCAAGGAACAGCAACAAATTCTTAGTTATTTAATGAATCATTATTTCATTTCATTTTATTTTTTTTACTGACGGCAAGAATCATAGAATCATAGAGTTGGAAGAGACCCCAAGGGCCACCCAGTCCATCTCCTGCCATGCAGGAACTCACATTCAAAGCATTCCCAAAAGATGGCCATCCAGCCTCTGTTTAAAAACCTCCAAACAAAGCTACTCCACCATACTCTCCAGTACATGCCTTTTCTGAAAACCTAAAAGGCCATGCAATTTCCCCTCTCCATTAAACAGAAAATGGTGTCCTTCGTAGGGTACTTCGCACTCAAATCTCCCCGAAATTTGTAGCCAACTTGTATTTGAAATTTTTAATTTAATTTAATCTTAATTTCATTTGTTCTTTAATGCCTATTTTACTGCTCTTCGGATTATGTTTTATGGTTAGGGGAGGGTTGGAATGTGTGGGACTGTTTTAGCACGAATTTGAATTTTTATGATATTTTATTGTTGTACTTCTGTTGTAATCCGCCTTGATTCCTCTGGGAAAAGGCGGAATATCAATAAATTATATTGTTAAATCAATTATATTATTATCTGCAACTGGGGGCCCTCTCACACTACATAATTATAGCACTATGATTCCACTTTAACTGCCATGACTTCTCAGCCAGAGAGCTCCTATGCCTCTCCAAACTAGAAAGCCCATAACTTGCAGCCATGGCAGGTCAAGCAGCATCATAGTGCAATAACTGTAAAGTGTGAAAAGGGCCCAGGTTTAAACTCTGGCTTCTTCTCTGCCTAGCCTGTATGTTGTTGTTGTTGTGTGCCTTCAAGTCATTTCCAACTTATGGAGATCCTAAGGTGAACTTATCAGCCTATGATTTCTGTGGCTGAGAGTGTGTGACTCACCTAAGGTCACCCAATGGGTTTCCATGGCTGAGTTGGGAATCAAACCCTGATCTCCAGAGTCTAAGTCTCATGCTCAAATCACAAATCATGCTGGCTTGCCTGACCTATATATCAGTAAATAAATGCAAATATAATAATTTGCCAATAAGCTTCCTTTCAAAGAAGAAAGCTTAGTAAATCTGAGTAAACTGTGTGCCCCTGAAACGTTTCACCCCTCAGAGAATCAGGCCAATGGGCTAGAACCACACAAGAAATTCCTGTTATGGAAGGGATCGTCAACACCTGGCACCTAGGAAGCAAGGGCATGAAGGCATCTGGTGGAGAATCATGCCCAAGCAATGGCAGGAATGTTTTCCCACAGGTAAACACATCCCTCCCCGCCACTCCATTCAAGGCAGCAACATCCAATGTGCGTGACAACAAACATTACAGAACAAAACACTTTGCCCATGCCAGGCAGGGCTGGGTACCATACCTCCCGGCTGCTGGGTATACCGTGAATTGTCCTTGCGTGCCAGGCAGCTGGAGCTCAACCTCGCACACCTCCTCCTGAACACGCCTTGCCAATCGCCGTCTGGGACTTGTGCCTCTTTTGTTAAAAAAAATATATTGCTCTGCTCTGCAAAACAGTCCTTGAGTCTGGCTTCACACTAAGAATGAGCAAATATCACTAAGTGCCGGGTTGCATCACCTTTTGGAGAGTATTTATTTTCTCATATGGCACCGTTGCAGGACCTAGGATCGTAGAATCTAAGAGTTGGAAGGGGCCACAGAGATCACCTAGTCCAACCCTCATAGCACTCCTGAAAGATGCCTACCCAACCTTGGTTTAAAGACGCCTCCAGACTCCGAGGCCATGTTGGCCCCATAAGCTGTGACTTCTCCTCCTGGTGCTCAAGGAGAGATGATGAAGCTTTAGCGCTTCCACATGTTCTGGATTACAACTCCCAGATCCTTTATCATTGGTCATAGAATCATAGAGTTGGAAGGGACCACAAGGGCAATCCAGTGCAACCTCTGCCACTCAGGAATAAAGCATTTCTGAGAAATGACCATCAAGCATCTGTTGAAAGATCTTTGAAGAAGATTCTGAGGCAGACTGTTCCTCTTCTGAGCAGCTCTTACATTCAAAAATGTCTTCCTAATGTTTGGGTGGGCTCTCTGGGGTTTTTTTTTGTAATTTGAATCCATTGGTTCATGTTCTTGTCTGTGGAGCAGCATTCCTTAGACCATCTTTTACTACAAACCCAACCATCCATCCACATGGCCATGTTCACTGGGAATTATGAGAGCCAAAATATCCCCCACCCCCCAAAATGCACCAGATTCTGTCTGATCATGGATGCTAAGCAGGATCAGGTCTGGTTGGTACCTGGATGTGGGACCACCAAGAAATATGAGCTGTTGGAGGCCATATCTGAGAAGGCAAAGGCAAACCATTCCTGAGTATCCTTGGTCTTTTAAAGAAAAACCTATGAAGTTCATGAGGTCACCATAAGTCTACAGGTAACTTCAAGGCATATACAAAGTTCTGCAACCAACAGTTCCCAAACTTTGGTCCTCCCGATGTTTTGGACTTCAGCTCCCAGAATTTCTGACTCTTGGCCAAACTAGCTAGCCCTGGGAGTTATTCCTTTCAAGTGTACCCTAGTTTAGTACTAGGAGAGCCTTCCCTGCTCAGCCATGGAAACCCACTGAGTGACACTCTCTCAGCCTTGGAGGAAGGCAAAGGCAAGCCCTCTTCTGAACAAATATTGCCAAGAAAATTCATGCAATAGGGTCGCTTTAGGGTCACCTTACATCACAAACAATTTTGACAGTGTGAAATCGAAGGCTTTCATGGCCAGCATCCATAGTTTTTTGTGAGAAACTCTGAAGATGCCAACCACAGATGCTGGTGAAACATCAGGAATAAACTCTTCTCGAACATGGCCACATAGCCCGAAAACCCCACAAATAAACTATGATTTCCACGGTGCCTGTCATTGGTGTTCCAATTTTCTTTTCTTTAAAATAAATATATTTAGAGGTAAAATCGCCCAAGTGAAATACAAGGCAGGCTCTCATACTTCTCATTGTTGTGTACAGCACTGGTGTTGCTGGTGTGACAAAGCCAAGTGACAAGCAACCTTGGCTGAAATGTTTAACACCATTCTTCAATGGCACAGGAGCCCTGTCACCTAGACCACCTGGCAACCCTAATGGAAGGATCGTTGTTCTTGGTCATGACAAAGAGACCTAGAGAACAGTAGAAGGTGCGTGCAAGAAAACAGGCGGCCAGCATCACCTCGAGGGCTTCAGGGTTCAGCTGGTGCAAGGAGGTCTTCATCCAACCAGCTCTGAACTGTCCATTGTCCTTCGTGGTTGACCCCTAGGTTGACCGGCCTTCCTGACTCTTGCCCTCTGCTCTTCCCCCAACCTCTCCCTTCTCACGCAATGCCCTGTCTCCAAAGTGATCTCTCCTGCCCCCAGAACCTTCGCCTCCCCCCTCCTTCCCCTTTCCCCCCAATACGTTTTGTGTTTGCACGGGAAATGGATGATTTGCAGCCAAACGCCTTCTCACGCAAGGCCAGGGCAATCTTTAACCTGCAGGGCCCATACACAGGGCTCTGGCTGCAAAGCTGGGATGTGGAGAGATAAACTTTAACCTTTGCCCACCCCACCCCTTGCTCCAGGCCAGATCAGACCCAGAGGTTCAGCTTTCATCCTCCAGCTCCTGAATGCTGTTGCTGGTGGTGATGCCAAATGCTCCATCAGATGGAATACACGGAAACATATTTTCAGGAGTAGCTATGTTGGCCATGACTTTAAACATCTTTGTCAGTGAAGCTTCAAAAACTTGCTTCATCTGGCTTTTGAAGATTTACTGGCTTCTTCAACAAGCAAAAATCATTCTGTGAATTTTGTTGATGCTTTCAAGACATTTCCGACTTAGGGCAACCCGACGGTGGACCTATTGTGGGGTTTTCTTGGCATGTTTCTTCAGAGAGGGTTTGCCATGGCTATCCTATGAAGCTGAGAGTGTGTGACTTGGGGTCACATGGCCGAGCCAGGTTTTGAACTCTGGTCTCCAGAGTTGTACTCCAGTGCTCAAACCATTATGCCACACTGGCTCTGCTTGTGCATTTTAGTTGATCCAAGAAAGGCACCACTCTTTTCTGGAATTCTAGGATGTATTATTATTAACAATCTTTATTTATAGAGCGCTGTAAAGTTTGCACAGTGCTTTACATAGTAAGGGTCAAATAAAATAAGAGGGGAAAGGAATAAAACCCTGCCAAGCGGCGTACAATCTAAAACAACAACATTCCAGGATTAAAATATCTCTGAAATAATACTAACTATTCCTTCAGTCCCAAAATTTCTAGCATCAAAGAGGGCAAGACACATTGGGACCTAGGGCAGCTGCCACGCTACAGGAATATAGCAGCTTGGCACCACTCAACTGCCATGATTCAAAGGTATGGGATTCTGGGATTTGTAGTTTGGGAGAACACCAGAACTCTTTGATATGGAAGGCTAAATATCTCACAAATAGATTCGGCACCTGGGACAGCTCTCATAAGGTTTAGACTTAGAGTAAAAACTAGAGCTGATTCCATGGAACATGGAAGTCATCAATGACCATGGCCATTCAAACAGGAATACTGGACTATCCATATTGCCAGGACAGGGAAGATGGTGACCAGATCAACAATGTGATTCATAGGTTCACCGGCCACATGGATGAAAGCTTGTCCAGATGCTCCGTTTTGGAGAGCAGCTCTGAGGCCCCAGGTACATTCAGTTCTTATACCTCCTTAACCTTTAAATAGGATTTTCTCTGGACAAATAAAGGAGAGGCAAGTCACTACTGGCCTTCCAAAGGTTGTGCAACCCTATCCATCATGGCTAATGATAAGAGATGATGACAGTTGCTATCCAAAAACATGTTGTTGTTATTAACTGCCTTCCACATTTATTTCAACCTATGGCGACCCTATGAGTGATCTTCAAGTCACTCTGTCCTCAACTGCTCTGCTCAGCATTTACAGATTCATGGCTATGGCTTCTCTGATTTAATTTATCCATCTGGTATAAGGTCTTCCTATGGTCTTCAGCTTTACCAAGCTTTTTGCCTTTTCTAGCAAGTCCGTTCTTCTGTTTAGTCATCTTGGCTTCTGGGAAAAGTTCAGGCTTGATTTGCTCTAGGACCCATTTGTCTTTTTGGATGTTCACTTTATCTGTAGAACTCTTCTCCAGCACCACATTTCAAATAAGTTTATTTTCTTCCTATCCGCTTTTTTCACTGTCCAGCTCTTACAACCATACATAGCAATGGGAAATGCAGTGCGATGTACAATCCTAACTTTAATATTCAGATATATAGTTTTATACCACAAGAAACATCAGGGGAGGGCACAAGTGGCCCATCCCTGAAATAGAGTGTGACTTCAAATAGAGGCCTGTTGTCTGCAAAGAAGAACCAAATGTTGGAAAAATTGTTTTAGGGGACAAGGGGGTTACAAATCCCAGAAGGCCCCAACCAGGCAATGAAGTTCTGGACTCTGGGAAGGACATATGACCTCCCTACCAGGAGAAGCATTCCCTCCTACTATTCCAGTTAAATCTTCTGTTGTCCCACTTGTCCAGCTGCTTTTAAAAGGTCCCAGTTTTTTTTCTCCTCCTTCCATATTTCCTTTTTTTCCTCATCTTATTGCAATTGCTGCAAACGGAGTCCAAAGCGCATAATGCAGTTTTCAACTCCAGAATGAACTGCAGCCCAGACACACCACCCAAAGGCTGCCTCCACACTGCAGAAACAATCCAGTTTGACCACTTTCATTGCCATGTCTCAATGCTATAGGATTCTGGGAGCTGTAGTTTGTTGTGGCACCAGATCCCTTTGGCAGAGAATGCTAAATGTCTCACATAACTGCCATTCCCCGAATTCCAGAGCATTGAGCCATGGCAGTTAAAGTGGTGTCAAACTGAGGGTGGGAGAGGAATAGAAAGGACAGAATCTTGCCCTTCCCTGTAGACTCAGGCAAAAGCAGACTGCTGCAGCCTCACCTTGCTTGTCTGTTCTTCTTCACAAACAACTTTTGCCACCTTGACTGCACCCTAATGTTGCTTGGCCACACATGTGCCAGTTTTCATCTGTGAAATGTTGTCAGGTACGAAGGATCAGACCCTGTGGATTGAATACAGTAATGTTCACCCCAGGGCCAGCATGCCATAGATTGGCTGCCCGTCAATACGCACTCCTTCTGTGCCAGTTCTATCTCACAATCTCTGCCAACGCTAGAGAGGCAGGTTGCTCTTGCCAGGGTTAATGAGGGCAGGGATGAATGTTGCGTGCCAGGCTGCTACTGTGTCTCACGCACCTGAACACACCCTGCTTTCTGAACCTGTCCTCCTAAAACTCAAATGGAAGCTAGGCACGAAGGGACTAATTGGTTGAAAATAAGAACAGACCATGCCAAGCCATCATTTTGCAAGGTCAGGAGTCACCAGCCGTATTCCAACAGGGACCAAAGCCCTGTGGAATCAATGGATTGTTGAACAGCAAGGTAAAACAAGAATGACTATAAGCAACTCCAGAATGAACTGGAGCCCAGTCACACCACCCAAAGGTTGTATCCACGCTGTAGAAATAATCCAGATTGACATCACTTTAAATGGCCTGGCTCAGCACTACGGATAGGATAGCATCAATATTTATTATGGGCACAGACCACTACAAGAACAACAAAATGCAGCATACAAAATACTATATACAATAAGAAAACTTGTAAGAGAAGTAAAAATACATATAAAGATTCCTTTAAAATGCAAATACAGATAACCAACTGTCAGAGGACCAACAGTGCTATGGAAGAATTCTGGGAACTGTGGTTTGTTGTGGCATCAGATCTCTCTGGCAGAGAAGGCTAGATGTCTCACAAAACTAGCACTGAGCCATGGCAGTTAAAGTGGTGTCAACCTGGCTCATTTCTGCAATGCAGATACAGCCAATGGTAGCACTGTGGTTCCACTTTTAACTGCCATGGCTGCATCCTATGGACGCCTGGGGTTTGCAGTTTGCCGAGGCACTTGAGCACTCTGGAAATTCAAAATGCTCTTTTCTAAACTGCAAATGTGAGATGTGAGCAAATTCTTTGTAGTGCAATAGTCATCTACATGATAAATTATTATCGTTGTTGTTGTTGTTGTTGTTATGGGTTGTTGCATTATCAAGGTGAGACAATGGCTTAAATCATAATGGTTAGTCCCAACTAGAATAATACTTTGGAATCAATTGTTGATGGGTAACTTGGCCCATAGAAAAACCCAACTTGCTTTTCTCTAACCAAGAATAAATGATGGATTCAGGAGAGTCATTGCCAAACTTCAGGGTGATTCAAAAAGAATGGTTCCTATGTAGTTTTGCACCATTCTTTTAAAATCTTTTTTGAACTTTGGATTATACCTCCCAGAACCCCCAGGTAGCATGGCCTCTGGAAGGCGGATTCAAGGAACCTCAATCCATGCCCAAAATCCAGTCGTGAATCCCAATGAGACTAGATTCATCACATCAATGGCACTTACATAAGTGTCAACTCACCAAGTTCCCATTTGATTCAATGAGTCTTCTGCAGTTGGCACTGCCAATTGGTCTCAAGGCTTACAAAGATATGTTTCCAAGCCAGCGTGCCATAGTGGTTTGAGAAGTGGACTATAGCTCTAAAGATTAGGGTTCAATTCCCAGCTCAACCATGAAACCCACTGGATGATCTTGGGCAAGTCACTCTCTCACAGCTTAAGGGGATGGCAATGGCGAACCCTCTCTGGTTAAACTTGCCAAGAAATAGGTTCGCCTTAGGGTCATCATACGTTGGAAATGACTTGATGGCATACAGCAACAACCAAGCCGAAACAAAAACTCCACCATAGCTCTTCCTTGCAGCACCTGGAGAGCATGCAACCTTAGTTCCAAGTCATGTGGAAATGTGCCAAACACAGGGTTTCCATGCCAGCCTGAAGCGCTGGTGGGTACTGGGAGGGGTGGCAATAATTTGGCAAGAGATCTGACCATTGCTTCCAACGTGATTCAGAATTTCATAAATTCCCAAGGGTTATAATGGGACCAAACAGCAGAAGAGCAGTTTCTCAATGGATGTTGCCACCTTCTTGACTCATGGTGGCCCTGTGGATGAGACACCTCCAAGAGTCCCTATCCTCCACTGTTCTTCTAAACTCTTGCAGATTGTGAAGTCGGAAGCTTTCACAGCTGGCATCCCTAGTTTGTTGTGGGTTTTTCAGGCCATGAGGCTGTGTTCTAGAAGAGTATTCTTTTTTCTTTCCCTGTTAAGCTACCCTTCCTGATCCATCCTGGACACCTTTTTAATTCATAGGTTCAAAATATCTCTGGATTCTTCTTACTTCTCAGTTCTTGAAATGCCAATACTAATGTTTCTTATACCTTGGTCCTCCTAATATTCATCCAAAGTAAAGCCTACTACTGTATAATAAAATACAATTGATTGTATTTCCTAAATGTAGTCTATGTAATAGGATTGTCTTCTTCATTTGTTCTTTTTTCTTCCGGGCAAATATTTAATTTATCTAGTTCATGTTCCATCCTTTTTTTTTTAACCAAAGGTTTTTTAAGACATAACCATTCATTTTCAATTTAATCTTTCGATCTTCCTCTCCTGGGCACTGTAGTTTTGTGAGACATTGCGCCTTCTCTGTTGGAGAGCTCTGGTGCCACAATAAAGTACAATTCCCAGGATTCCCTAGCACTGAGCCAAAGCAGTTCAAGGGGTCCCAAACTGGATTATTTTTGCAGTGTGTTGTGGGCCAATGTGAGGTGCGTGTGACCGGCAGAAGAGAGGAAGGCTTCTAGAGTGACTTTCCCATCGCTCAGGGCTTGTGAACAGGTTTCTCTCTGCTGCATGCAAAAGGCAATTGTGGCAGCAGGCTGCCAAAGATACACAAAACACAAACACACACAGAGAGAGAAGTCCTCTGCGTGAGAAGGCAGCCTGTCTCTCCTCCAACAAGGCTGGGGTACCCAGTTTCCTGATCCTGTCTGGAAGGGACAATAACATCTTTGCAAGGCAGCCTATAGATCCCACCCAAGAGTGTGCATTGCGTGCAGCCAGGGCATGAGTGACCAGGGCGTTGGTGCAATGTTGCAAACTTTGGTGGAGTCGAGATTGCCATCGCTTTGGTACAGGCTTTTCTCACGCAAAGCCTCATGTCGATCCCTTGGGCTCCTTCCTCCTCTCCATCCTTTGCAAAGGCCTACTAAACACAGAAGGACCAGTATATCTCCAAGCATCACCCAAAAGGAAAACTAATTTGCCACCTAGGGCATCTTCTTAGGCAAAGACCAAAAGTCTCATAGATATTCTATCTATCTATCTATCTATGAGATGTCTATTGTATCAGATTATACCATATATTTTATATCATGATATATATTATGTATATACAATATGTATATGTGTGTGTGTGTGCACGTGTGTGCGCGCGCATGTTTTTAATGGTGTGTGTGGGTATACATATATATATATATATATATATGATATATGCTCATATATATCATATATGATATACGTACATAGCATATATAATATGTATTATATGTGTGTCTGTAATACAGGATATATACTGTGTGTGTGTGTTGTATGGTGTTGTATATCTATATATTACTACACCCACCCACACACACACACACACACATATCATTATACATACATATAAACACACTACATACCACACAATAGCATTCATACTTCATGCCACTTTGGAATAGGAGAACATCTCTCACCCTGATCCTAGCATGTCATGGTGGGGATGCTGGGATGTGCAGCCACCCTCCAGCCATACATACATACATACATACATACAACATATATACACAGAGAGAGAGGGGGGGGAGGGAGGATGGGGATGGGGATGTTGGGTTGCAAGCCCCAGCATCCCAGCCATGGCATACGAGGAGCAGGGCGAGCAGACGTCCTACTTTCTTGCAACCAGCATCCCCAGCTATCCCAAGCCATCCCCAGGGTTGCAAGCCCCAGCATCCACAGCCATGGCATGCTAGGAGCAGGGTGAGCAAGCACACCCCCTTTTGCCCACTTCTTCAGCTTTTTGAAGCACTGCCAGATGCAGTTGTTTGGGGGGCAGGCAGTGGGGTCCCTTAGGGGCCCCTGAGCCCCAGACCTCCTCCTTCCTCCCCAATTGATTGCATGAGGGTTTATGCCAGCCCTGTCTCGTATGCCACCTGGACCCCCTTCCCAGGCCCTCCTCCTTGGTGCCCTTCTTTGTGCAGGAAAGCCAAGAGGGCACCTCCCTTTCTTCCCAATGCGACGGAGCCTCTCTCTGCACGCAAGCACCCTTGGCAAAGCCCCTTCTCAGGCTGCCAGCCCAGGCTTGGCAAGGCTTTAAAATGGTGTCACACCGATTCTTTCTGCAGCCAGATGCAGACTCAAGACTGCTGAAAAGCAGACTGCGGGACTTTTCCGGCTGACTGTCATGCATTCTTCAAGATCTCGTTCAGGGAAAAGGGGAAAGGGGAAAAGGGAGGGATATAAAGTGCAATGAATGGAATGGCTTGGTTCGAAGGCTGGCCTCGCGATCCCTCCACCATTCAGCCGCAGCCAGCCATCATCACTTGCCTAATAAAGTTTCCCCCTCTTTCCCCAAAATTAAACCTCTGAGCCAAGAGGGAAAAGGTTTCTCAAAGCAAAGGATAGCTGAGTCACAGACTGGAAAAAGTTCTTTTGGATTACAGCTCCTAGAAACCTCAGTCGGAACTCTGGGAGTTATAGTTTACATATATCATATATACATGTATATGTATATACAGATTAGGAAAAGGCAATATATAGGCGCGCGCGCGCACACACACACATATATTATGAAAGGCAATATGTATATATATATATATAGAGAGAGAGACGAGAGAGAATAAGGAAATGTATATGGTGTGTGTGTGTGTGTGTGTATACAACACACATATCAGATTAGGATATAATTTATATATATATATTAATATATATATATATATATATATAATATATCTATATTATATAGTGTGTGTGTGTAGCTTTGCAAGCAATAGAATATAGAAATAAGAATATATGTAGAGTATGCTTTATATTAGAGATATAAACTTAATAGGAGTGGAAAGATAATATAATGTAATGTAATGTAATATAAACATAATATAAAAGTTTTTCCATATTCAGATGGTGTGGGAATCAAATCCAAAGACCTCTCATCTAGAAAACTAGCAAATCGCAAGGGTAGTATTATTCGTCTGCCTGAAACCCTACTTTTCTCCAGGTGTGAATTTTTCTTTCCTTCATTATTTCTTTTTTTATAACCAGGATATATATTCTTAAAAATGGGATACATACTGTATATACCCCAGTCCTTATCCCCTGACGCCAGCAAAGCAACCCTTTGATGTAAAACACAGGCACCTCATTTCTCTTTCACACTAGACAGTTGTAGCGCGATGATCCCGTTTCAACTACGGCCGCTGCGACATCCTAGAAACCCGGGCTTCGGAGTGTGGTTGAGGCACAAGGATTTGAAATACACCTCCTTCTCCTAAATCTAATATCCCAGGATACTGCCCTGGCAGGAAAAGCGGACCATAACTACTTCAAGATGCTCCGCTTTAACTGCCCTGGCTCAAGGCTACGGAATTCTGGGAGATGGAGATTGTTGGCGGGGCTTTCATATATATATATGTGTGTGTGTGGTGCCTATATATATATAATATAATATAGTATATAATATATAAATTATATATATATTTGACATACATATACATATATCATATTTATATAAATATATACGTGTGTGTTGTAATTTACATATATATATAATTTACACACACACACACACATATATATATATTATAAATGTTGTGTGTATGTGTGTGTGTAATATCTATAATATTTATTATATTAGTGTATAATATTAATACATATTATTGTATTCTATATATATATATTATATATATAATATGCATATATATATATATATATTACATATAATTATATGCACAAATATATATTATGTATAAATATATACTATATACTGTACATTATATATATGTGTCTATATATATATATATTATTTGTATGTGTGCATATTATATATATAAAATAGTTATAAATATATATGTATATATATATATAATTGTTCTAAATATGTGTGTGTGTGTGTGTGTGTGTGTGTGTGTTATATATTATATATATTTTGTGTGTGTGTATTATATGAAACTACCCCACAGAATTCATACGCATTCCAATATATAAATTATATTTATAAATATATAGCATATATAGCAGGGGGGGAGAAGAGGGAGGAAAATAGGTAGAGAGAGTTTAGACACAGATGAATATCGAGATGTATATGTAGAATATACAGGATATAGAGATATAGTATAGAATATATTTAGCATATAGAGAATATATAGAGAAGATAGAGAAGAAAGTCTATATCTCTAATATACTGTACAGACTATAGAGATATAGACTATATAGAATATATGTAGAATAGAATATAGAGATATGTAGTATATAATATAGAAAACAGAGAAAGTGACTATATAGATGTAGCATGTAGAGAATATAGAGATATAGTGTAGAATATATGTAGAATATACTGTATATAGAGATATGACTATATAGAATATGTGTAGAATTAGAAAATAGAGACATAGATATAGGCGAAATATAGAGGCAGAGAAAAGCAATAGGAATGTAAACCTTTTTAAAGCAATGATTTAATCTTGTTTGATTGAAATCGTTTTCATTGGTTGTGGGTATCTATCTATCTATCTATCTATCTATAATTATTTAATTGTAAAGCGTCGGGCTATTTGTATCTGTGAGCCGCCTTGCGTCCCTTTCCTGGAGAAAGGCTGCATATAAAATAAGTAAGCAAGTAAGTAACACTTTATAGGCATCTCCATCTATCTATCTATCTATCTATTCAGACATTTCAGGATAAAGAAGTGCGTACGGCAAGATAAGCAGCCTTTACTCGCGCTCAGAGCTCACACACTGCAGAAATGACCCAGTTTGAAACCGCTTTAACTGCCCTGGCTCAATGCTAGGGAGTCCTGGGAATTGCCGTTCCTTGTGGCTCCCAGACAGAGAAAGGTGAATGTCTCACGGAACTACAGTCCCCAGGATCCCCTAGCACTGAGCCAGGGCAGTTAAAGCGGTCTCAAACCGGGTTACTTCTACAATGCGGATCTAGCCCCAGCCAAAAAGCCTCTATACATCCCAGCATCCTTGTCGGATGGAGCCATGGCAGCTAAATCGGGGTCAATCCGCATTTATTCCTGCAGTGTAGATACAGCCAAAGTCTTGATCTTTCTCTACCAAAAAGTCGGAGCCACGGCGGTTAAAGCGGGGTCAAAGTGGGTTATTTCCTGCAGTGCAGAGGCAGCCAAGGTCTTGATCTTTCTAGAACAACCAGAAAGTCCCAGGACTTTGCAAAACGGAGCCAAGGGTGGCAGTTAAAGCGGTATCCGACCGCATTAATAGGCACCTGCACCTTGCAGGGTCTAGAAAGAGGTTTTGGACCGGAGGGATCTGACAAGGGCTCTTGAGAGAAGCAGGAACGGAAAGAACAGAACATGATCCCGAAACCTGCGATGCTAAAGTGCTTTCGAAACCCTCAAGCCGCGTGCGGAGGCTCCCGGGACCAAAGCGCCAGCATCGGAGCCAACCTTTTGCAAAGTTGGCTTCCAAATTCGCAGCCACTCTGGATTGGAGGGAGGGAGGCCACGTGGGGCCGAGGCTGGCGACCAATCAGGAGCCAGGAGGGGCATTATAAAGCGGACAGAGAAAGTGCCTCTGTCCAGGACGCATTCCGACAAGCAAGAGACGCGTGTCTAACTAAGGAGCGCATCCTCGGAGCCTTCGAATCGCCTGGAAGGAAAGGAGCTCCAGAAGATCGAGGCTTTTGCAAAAGGTGAGCAATGAACTTTTGCTGATTCTGCAAACTTTCCTCTCTCTCTCTCTCTTTGGCTGGGGTTTGCACGTCTGCATCCCTGTACACGTGTCTTGGGAGCAGGGAAACCTCGCCTCTTTGCTCGGTTCACTCCATTTCCCCCCAGATCTTGGAAGGTTTCCTTTCTCCTAACGCTTCCCACCGTTACTTAGCATCAGGTAGGGCAAGTAATTCGTTCCTCTTCCTACTCGTTCCTTTTCATACCCGTGGAGATGCAAAAAAGAGGAGGCTTACCCGTTACTTTTGACCACTGTTTGGTTTCTCTTCAGTTACTTTTTCTGCAGGGACAGAAGAGGAGGGGAAGGTAGGATTGATCAGAGAGAGCAGCGCAGAAGAAGAAAGTTTCCTTAAAAACTGCCTATATATATATATATAGAGAGAGAGAGTGTAAAGGGATCTAGGAGTCCTAGCAGACCACAAGTTGAACATGAGCCAACAGTATGATGCTTCAGCTAAAAAGGCCAATGCGATCCTAGGCTGCATCCATAGAAGTCTAGTGTCTAGATCAAGGGAAGTCATAGTGCCACTCTATTCTGCTTTGGTCAGGACCACCTGGAAGACTGTATCCACTTCACTGATGGATGTGTGTGTGTGTGTGTGTGAGTGTATACACACACACACACACACACACACACACACACAGATCTATCATTGATCCCTTTCTTTGCCAACCGAAATGCACAATATACTTGTTGCAAGCTTTGTGGAGCTTCGAAATCATTCAGTTTAACACTGCTTTAACTTCCATGGCTCAATGCGATGGACTCCTTTGTAGTTTATTGTGGCACTCATAAATACCCCATGAAACTACAATTCCCAGAATTCCATGCCTTGAGCCGTGGCAGTGCCAGGCAGCATTATTTTTTGCAGTGCAGGTGCAGCCTGTGCCTTCATAACGAATTGTCCCAAAATGCCTCTGACTGTACAGAGTGTCTTGGAAAGGTTTATAAAAATTAAAACAAGTGAACATGTTAAAATGCATGAGACAACATAGATGAGAATCCTTGATGGAGGGTAAGTTAAAGCTGAGGGTGGCAGGACGGTGCAGTGGTTTGAGCATTGGACTACGACTCTGAGACCAGAGTTCGAATCCCCACTCAGCCATGAAAACCCACTGGGTGACTTTGAGCAAGTTATGCTCTCTCAGCCTCAGAGGAAGCCAAAGGCAAACCCACAATGAGCAAATCTTGCCAAGAAAACCCCATGATAAATGCCACCTTAAAGGCCAGCGTGGGTCAGAAACAACTTGAAGGCACACAAGAAAGGCAACAGTAACTTGAAGCCCATGCAACAGCAATTAATAATGATGATGATCATAATAATGCAATGCACAAGCATTCAAAGACGTCCTGCATGAGCTGCGATTCAATGATAAGACGCTAGCAGTAGTTTGTAGTCAGTGAGGTGGTAAATCTACACTGGGTTTTAACTGGGGCTTTTAAGAGCTATCCAAGGTGCTGAATGTATTTGGTGAACAGGCTTCATTCAGCACCTTGGATTCCCTCTTCAAAATTTAAATTGCAACTCTGGGCCTGAACAGACAGGGCAAAATAAAGCTACTTGGGGTCTCTTTGGAGGTATGCTGTTTAAATGACACATGCATCTTAAGAGGCCAAAAGCTGTGCCAAAGCTGCGAGTGTGGCTTTGGCAAGGTTTCCGGCCTCTTAGGATGCATGCATCATTTAAACAGCATACCTCCAAAGTGACCCGAAGCAGCTTCATTTTGGCCTGTCTGTTCAGGCCCTCAGAAAGCATTCATCACCCTATTGACCTGAGAGCCAACAGCTTTTGAGGCCCTGAATGTTCACCATCCCATAGAGATATCAGTTGAACATTGTGTAAGGGTTGCAGAAACATCGTGTGATAAACCTCCCGCATTTGCAGGCTTTTCCTACTTTAAATCTACTTTAAATCCCGTTTCTGAGCGAGTGGGATAAGGTCCATCTCCAACCCCAGTTAGCACAGTCCACATTGCAAAGGCAAGCTGAACTTTCCCACTGTTGGTGGGGGAAACACAATTCCTCCTTGACGCGTGAAACATCACAGCCACAAATATTGTGCAACTTATTGTGAGCATGTATTGGTTGGTGGCAAATTATAGATGCTGGTTACTGTTGCTCTCCTCGACTTGGCTTGGTTTGTGTGATCTCAATACAGACATGGGAGGAATGTGGTCTATGGGCTGTATGTGGACCCAAGATCTTTTTTGTGATCCCCTCCAGTGTTGGAAATCTTTTTAATGTCCAAAATCACCTCTGCTTCCTAAAGACCTGTATGGACAGCTGGTTTGTAGTGGTGGCACAGGGCCGCAAAGCTATAAATGTCCACTTGGTTTGATTTGTTTTGCAGTTAGCCACTTGCAGCTTGATGCCATCTGTACAGATCTGGTATGTTTCCTTGCCAAGGTTGCCTACTTCTGCTCTAATACAGGTGTATTAGAGTGAAGGTAGGCAACCTTGGCAAAGCAACAGACCTGATCTGTACAGATGGCATCAAGTTGGAAATCGCTAATTTCAAAACAAAGCTCAGGCATCAGTCAGCAAGGCAGAGGCAAAGCGTCACTCAACAAGGTAGATGCATTCCTCGGCCTTGTAGAAATAACATTGGGAACACCAGGGATAGATTCCAACACACACACAAAAAGAACAACAGTTCAAGGTGTTTCAGCAAACTTGTAATCCAAAACGAACAATATGCACATGTGAAATCAAACTACCGGGTCGGATAAGTCTTGCAAAACTAAACAAAAGCATTGGGAAGCTTCTGGAGACTGCTTGAAAGCTTCTTCTAAAATGTATACAGAAATCATTTAACCAGCCTTTCTACCTTTCCTATGATTTGCATTTTGGCCAAACGTATAGATCTGTGTTGTGGTGGTTGTTGTTTTTCAACATCTGGGGAGAGGAGAAACTGTTGGGAAAAGCTCTGTTTTGCTGTTCATGAGTGCTCAGTTGGTATTCTCAGGGCAGCTGCTATTTACCCTCCGTGTGATAGTCAGGCGCAAAAGTTTACAGCAGAATTGATAAACTAGAATTACATTTTCTCCCTGCTTCAGCTTTATTGAGTTGTTTATTGCAGACACACCACAGCAAACAAACACAAAAAGTGTTTGCTTTCCCAGCGCTTCTTCGCCACCTTTTTAATGCTGAGGCTGCTAAAAGAATTCCAGCTAGGCAGAGGATGAAGAGGAAAAGGAGGGGCAAGGCTTACGGGCATAAAAATAACTTGTAAAAAGGAGCTTCTTTGTCAGAGGCTTTGTTAACTGAGGCATGTCTGGACTTCCCAGAATTGGAATCCATGTCTCCATAGGGAAATCTGTCTCCAAGAGCAAATAATAATAATTTCATATACAATCTAAAATAAAAATAATTTCATCTTCGCCTCCAGCTTCATGGCAGAGCCCAAGGGTTGCATGTAAAATATCCCAGGCTCACTGCCTGGCCATACCTAGATATGGCCAGGAAACATTCATATCTGAAATCAAAGGGAACAACCGCCAATCATGATATCCCCAGCCTTTGCCCTCTTGATAATAATTTATTGGCTCCTTGCCTTTGTAATCTCAATTTTCCTCCATGAGCTCAAGGGAGAGTACATGGCGTTCTCTTTCTCTATTTATGCTCACCACGAGCCTGCGAGGTAGGTCAACATGAGAAGGTCAGATCTTCCTAAGGTTAGTCATCATCATCATCATCATCATCATCATCATCATCAATTTTTATCCCGCCCCTCTATGCCATGCAATTGGGGCAGCTTACAACATTAAAATATACAGTTCATACCCCCCAATCCCACCCCCCTTAAAATACAATTAAATGATTTACAGTATAAAACATAACTTAAAATAATAAACAACAAACAACATTAACTGCAGCAAAAAATCAGGGTCCGATAATTAGGTTTTCTTTTGGTGGCCAGGTATCTATTCAGGAAAGGCCTGCCCGAAGAGATCCATCTTAACAGCTCTTTTAAAGCTGTTGAAAGTGGTTATATGACGGATCTCATCCGGCAGGCCACTCCATAATCTGGGTTACTGCACAAATTTTATGGCTCAGGGTAGATTTGTACTCAGATGTTCCAGTTCCCAGTCCAAAACAGCTCTCATCCCACCCAGTATGGTTGGGGATAGTGGGAGTTGTTGTCCAGCCTGTCTGTACGATTTCCTTTGGGCAAATGCTGGTGTATAAAACAGTGAGCTAAATAGACCAATGTTTAAGTCAATAGGAAAAAGGAACTGATGGGGGGGGGGCGTTTGGGATGAGGATACACAAATGCAAAGTGGTAAAGCGAATGGCATAAGAGAGGCAAACTGGGGGACTCTAGCTTGTTTACAATACAAGAAATTATTCTACAAATCATGAGTGGATATCCCCCATTTTAGAGACATAAAAGGGATGCTGGCAGAGAGTGGGTGCAACTTGCCAAGAGATTTGAACAGTGAATGGAGTGCATTTGACTTGCTCATTCAGCAAATCCATTCCCTGCAGGCCGCACATATTCTCAGTCTTTAGGGTGCCCTGGTCTAGGGCCAGAAGTGTGGGGACAGGAGGAGGAAGAGGACTTGGAAGCCCTGCTTAAGGTAGAATTTGTCCACTGCAGTTTTAAACTGGTACTACCAGGTGGAGCTTGGGGGGAATTACTAGTTTGGACCATGTGTGTATGTGTGTTGTGTGCTTCAAGTCATTTCTCACTTATGGACATCCAAAGGTGAACTTATCATGGGGTTTTCTTGGCAAGATTTGTTCAGAGGAGGTTCACTCTGGCCTTCCCCTGAGGCTGAGAACATGCCCAAAGTCATGCACTGGGTTTCATGGCTGAGCTGGGAATGGGATCATGGAGGTTTTCCAGCTAAGTACTAACCAGGCCTGGTACTGCGTAATTTCCTGAAATCTGGTGTTCATTGTGGTATGGTAGCCTGCTTTTTCATGTTCTCATGAAGGTTCCTGAGATGGAAAAAAAATGATTTTAGTACAGTACAGTACTGAGAAAAATTAGCTTACATAACAACTGAAACTGTATCGTAACCACAAGATAACCTTCTGCTCCAACCTTGACTCACAGTGTGTGTTATCTCTGTCTCTGCTTCTTTTGTTCATTAGGAAAAGTTAACTTCTAGGAACATGGAGGCTCTCAGGATGGGAAGCCAGCCCATTATGTCACTCACAGAAATCCTTTTAGCCTTTGCCCTCTCCTGTCTGCTTTTGGTTATTGTCAAATCTTACTGGCAGCGGATTCCCCCAGGATTGAAGAGACTCCCAGGGCCAAAGGGATACCCACTCATTGGCAACATCCTGGACCTGGGGAAGAACCCCCATCTGACTTTGACCCAGATGAGCCAGAAGTATGGCGAAGTGATGCAACTCCATCTCGGCACAAGGCCAGTGCTGGTGCTGAGTGGCTTGGAAACCATCAAGCAAGCCTTGATCAAGCAAGGAGATGATTTTGCGGGCCGCCCCGATCTCTACAGCTTCCAGTTCATTGGAGAGGGCCAAAGCCTCACCTTCAGTAAGAGTCCTGCAGAAGTTTGGCGAGCCCAAAGGAAGGTAGCCCAGAACGCCTTGAAGATCTTCTCAACTGCGGCCAATCCAACCTCATCTGCTTGTCCATTGGAGGAGTTTGTGTCCAAAGAAGCAGACTACTTAGTCATGAAGTTCCAGGAGCTGATGAAGGAGAAGAATAGCTTTGAACCTTACCAGTACTTGGTGATCTCCGTGGTCAATGTCATCTGTGCCATGTGCTTTGGTAAACGGTATGATCATGAAAACCAGGAGTTGCTAAGTATCGTGAATATCAACAATGAGTTTGGAGCAGCAGCAGCCTCTGGCAACCCAGCCGACTTTATCCCTGTCCTCCAGTATCTTCCCAGCCGCACCATGAAGGGCTTCAAGGACCTCAACCAGCGATTTGATGCCCTTGTAGGGAGGATTGTGAAGGAACATTACGTGAGCTTTGATAAGGTGGGTGTGTTATGTGTATGATTTTTGTTTTGGGGCACGTGCTGCTTGGCTTTTCTTTCTCTGCTGGTAAAATGGTTTGGGACTACAAATCCCTAGCTGACATGGCCACTGTTGGTGATGGGGATTCTGGGAATAGTCATCCAAAATATCTACAAGCTCTGATCCAGTAAGCAAAGCATATCCATCATGAGAAAAGACCTGCAAGTTGATGACTACAGTTGATGTCACATATATGCATAATTCACAAGTGGAGCAGAACATGTCCACATATTATACTCATCCCTCCACATTCGCTGGGGTTAGGGTCACAAGAATGTGGAAAAACTGCAAATAACAAAAACACTATGTTTTTACCTAGGAGAACACCTCTCTAGGTCCTCCAGTACAACTCTGTGGTCAACATCTGGCAGACTTTGGCCATAGAACTGCACTGGAAGAGCTACAAATGCCTGGTGTTCTCTCTAGGAATCTCCAGGTCCTTCAGTGTGACTTTTGGTTAAAGGTGACCATAGAGTTGCGTTGGAGGACCTAGATTTTCCTAGAGAGAACATATGAATAAAATCTTTGAATAATCAAATCCACAAAAGTCAAAGCTGCAGATGTGGAGGGATGAGTGTATTTTGTAATACATTATTATTATTATTATTATTATTATTATTTTTATTATTATTACTGCTACTATGGTTTATTTATATAGCACTATATATTTTATGCAGCACTTTACATAATCATCAAAAACAAGATAAAACCTGCCTACAGCGTACGGCAGCTAGACTCATGGCTACATTTAACATGTGCAGCGAAAGCATATGGCCCAGACCCAAGTGCTCTGTACATAATAGGTAACATAGTAGGTTGTTCAGTCTGCACTGTCATGGCCCTCAAGTTGGTTATAGTAAACAAATGCGTTCAAAAGGATCTTGCAGCCCTTTGAGACTAACTGAAAGACATAAGTGGTAGCATGAGCTTCGTAGATGCATTTTAGGAAGCAGGCTCAAGTCTTCAAAAGGTCATACTACCACTTCTATCTTTCAGTTAATCTCAAAGGTGCGACAAAATCCCTTTGCATACTGATTCTTCAGACTAACACGGCTATGTCTTGAAGTAGTAGTGTATAGTTTGAGATGCTTTGCTGTTTTATTCCCACAAACTTGTGCAGTTCCTATCTCTCTTGATCATTGCATGAGTCTCAAGGTTTCTATAGGCATCACAAGAGGATTGTTTTCTCTTTTACCCACCGACCCCAAACATGTAAGGGGATGTGTAGTATAGAGAAAAAACACCTAAGAGGTTGAAATGTCATCTAATCCATTTCTTGGTGGTCCCATTATGCTTTCTATGCTTGCTGTATTGTTTTTGTTGTGTGGCCTTCAGTCATGTCTGACTTACGGCATCCCTAAGACCAACCTCTCACAAGATTTTCTTGGCAAAGTTTATCAGAGGGGTTTTGCCATTGCCTTCCTCTGAAGATGAGAGAGTGGGACTTGCCCAAGATCACCAGTGGTTTCTGTAGTTGAGCAGTGATTTGAACCCTGGTCTCCAGAGGCCTAGTAGCAACTTAAAACCATACAGCACCCTGCTCTTTTTATATGTTTACTAGAAGCTAAAACAGAAGGGGAACTTAAATCTAAGCTACAACTTTACATACATGGTTTAGTTGTAGTTTTCGTTCATACCTCTCTGCTCCCATGGAATTCAATTAGTATAAATAGGACTTTCCAAATGGTCCTCCATGGAGACACTAGTCAAACCTAAAACAGCTTGTGTTGTGCTGTGTCATGAATCTTGTCATTTTAAGGATGCACAAAACTCAATGTGCTGCCACAGTAGTTTTTACACGCAGGGGTCCCTGACATATCTCATCTTACTGGTTGACCAGTAGTAAGTGCTCTTCTAAACCGATGTTCTGCAGTTGAGCATCACAATCATCCTCTGGATTTCTATTTCAGAACAACTCCGAGACATTACGACTCCCTGATCGACTACTGCCAGATAAAAAACGTGGATGTGAATGCCAATATCCAGCTCTCGGATATAATAAATATTGTACCACATTGTCAGTGATATTTTTGGAGCAGGTAAGGATCTCCGACTGGAGTGACTAGTTAGGCTCAGTCCTTACTCTTTCAATCCCACCTTATTTCAGTTGCAATGCATTCTGCTTTGCAAAGACAATAAACATTTCAGACATGGCTACATATCTCTCATTGTACTCTGTGTAGAATACACGAAGAATACTTTGTTTTCACATCCCTGATCCATTGTGTAGGAAAAGGTTTCCTTGTTCTCCTCTGCCTAGCTGGCCTCTTATCTTTACAATTAAACAGAGTTGAGGAAGTTAGGTGACTGAATTGTTGCTCCCAATCCAGCAAACATGGGACTTGTATCTGAAACAGATCACCATCCATCATCATCATCATTCATCATCATCCTATCTGTTTATTATGTTTATTTAATCCCACTTCCTCCCAGTACAAAGGGGCTTACAAATCTAAAGCAGTCCAAGTTAAAAATAAAAAATAAAAATAAATAAAACTTTTTATTTATATACCGCCCTTTCAGAGATCAGGGCGGTTTACATCCGAATAAAACAACACATATTACAATAAAAAATCAAAAATTAACAACATACAATATAAACATAGACAGATAAAAGCCCCGTTAGCCAGTCCTCTTGCGGAGTACGAAGGAGGGGAGGCCTACTAGGACTCTAATTGGGGGAATGCGATCTTAAATAGAAGGTTTTTAAACCTTTCTAAATTTGCCAGGGAGGTGGCCGAGCGGAGCTCTGTGGGCAGGTGTTCCAAAGGGCCGGGCTGCGATGGAAAAAGACTTCCTCGTGGTAGAGGTAAGCCTAGCCCCTGGCACCCTAAGTGTTGCTGCCCAGATGTTCTGAGGGTGCGGGACGGAATGTACGGGGAGAGGCGGTCCTTCAGGTATCCTGGGCCCAAGCCATTTAGGGCTTTATAGGTCATCACCAAACACCTTATATTGTGCCCGGAAGCGAATAGGCAGCCAATCGCAGATCTTGTAGTACCAGTGTTATGTGGTGGCCCTGGAGGTACCAGTGACCAGCCTGGCTTCCATATTCTGTAACAATTGTAGTTCCGAGTTTGTATAAGGGTTGCCCCATGTGAGTGCGTTGCAGAAATCCAATCTCGGGTTACCAGAGCATGTTACAACAGTTTCAAGGTCCCTCTGGGCCAGGTATGGGCACTTTTTAAACATGCAAAATACAAGGTTGTTTTTTAAAAAACAACAACAATTAAACAATTCAAACAAATTAAAAAACATACATTATTAAAAATTAAAGTCATCCTCTACAGAATTATTGTCAATGGTACAAAAGTTTCTTATCTTGTGTTGTGACTTCTTTGTTTCTTCAAATGCATTTATTCCTACTGGCCATGAGCCATTTTAGGCTTGTGTTGGACACCCAATTGCCAGCCTTAAACTAGAATAAACCCCACTGAATTAATGGGATTTATATTGGTAATGGATTTAGGCATGACAACAATTGCAAAGATTTCGGTACTTTGTTAAATTCTTTCCACCGATAAGATTGTGTCCCAAGTTTAATATCCCAAAACAGCAGATATTCCTTCCATCTCTGAAGCTCAGGCTCTTTGTACTATAGCTCTCAAAATCATCCAGCCACCTGTGGACACGCTGGTGGAGGTTCTGGGATCTGTAGTCCAAAGATGTTACCTTACCTACTTGGCTCCACATTGCACAAACACTGCAGGTCCCACTTGTAGTGGCTTCCACTCTTTTCACTAGCAATCATTGGTTTGAATCACTATTCTGCTGTCTGCACCCAGTTCTAAAAGGTGCTCCTTTGTGTTTTCCTAGTTTGACACAGTGACCACCGCTTTGTCCTGGTGTCTCATGTACCTGGTGATTATCCAGAAATGCAGAAGAAAATTCAAGAGGAAATAGGTAAATCTAGTCCTCCTGCTGGGAGTTTTTTTTAATGTGCTTTTTTAAACACCTGGATTTTTTATTAACCTCCCGTCTCTATCGCTTTGCCTCCTTCCCTGCCTCTGCAGACCAAAACATTGGCAGAGAAAGGACGCCCAGACTGTCAGATCGGAGCATGTTGCCTTACACAGAAGCATTTATCCTGGAGATGTTCCGCCATACCTCCTTTGTGCCCTTCACCATCCCGCACTGGTAAGTCTGGTTTAACCATGTAACCACTTCTTAGGGGGAGCCAGAATCAACATACTGGCTATGCTGGGGCTGGGATTTATAGTCCAAGGAAATACCTTTAGCAGTCTCTGCTGTAACTAGACCCATTCCCCCTTCCTCAAAACTAGAATATACAGAAATCAGAAGGGAGAGGGAGTAACTGCTAAAGTAGTTGGAAGTATTGAATATATATATATCCTAGGACAGGGACAGGCTACTTTCTGGACTATTGATCCCAGAATCCCTGAGCCCACTCTTGTTCTCCAAATGTGTTGTAGTCAGAAAAAGAATTCAAAGATATAGCTGTGTTAATCTGCAAAATCAGTATGTAGAATGATCCTGTAGCACCTTTGAGACTAAAGATGTTGCCAGCATGAGCTTTCATAGACATCAGTCTACTTCCTCAGATGCATTTATGTAATGTAATGTAATGTAATGTCCAAATATATGTAGAGAGATCTTGTAGCCCCTCTGAGACTACCTGAAAGAAAGAAGTTGGCAGCATTAACTTTTATAGACTTCCGTCTATTTCCTTAAGAAACATCTGAGGAAGTAGACTTAAGTCTATGAAAACTCATGCTGCCAACTTCTTTCTTTCAGGTAGTCTCAAAGATAGTCAGAAAAAGTTACATTTCCAGGCTCTAGTATACAAATAAGATTACAATGATCACCTTTTTGTGGCTCAAGCCATAGTAGTTTAACAAAATAAGAATTAAATGCTTTGCAGATTTTGGACAAATGTCACCTGTAAAAATACTGTGCACTTCCCCCTTTGTAGCACAACGAAGGACACAGCACTGAATGGCTTCTACATCCCTAAAGATACTTGTGTTTTTGTCAACCAGTGGCAAGTCAACCATGATCCGTAAGTATCTCTAGAACATGATTTCGAGATGTGCCGGCATTCCCAGAATTTGGAAAGTTGTTTTCATTTTGAATGTTGTACTTTTAAAAAACTTTTTACTGTTTTATTTGGATTTTTTTAATTGTTGTTAAAGTGTTGTTTTAATGTGTGTGTGTGTGTGTGTGTGTATGTGTGTGTGTTGTGAGCCGCCTTGGGTCCCAACTTGGGAGAAAGGCAGGATAAAAATAAATAAATAAATAAATAAATAGTAGTAGTAGTAGTAGTAGTGGTAATAAATCCTATATTCCCCCAATAATGGGGCTTAAGGAAGTCTCTGTTTGGGTGTACATGCATGTGAGAGCACATTTGCCTTAAGGTTGCCTGTTAATAGGCCTTTTTAGGTAAGGAATTTTCAGAGGTCATTTTGCAGTTTCCTTTCTCTGCAATACAGCCCACAGCACAATTGCTGGTGATCTCCCATTCATTCAAGTACTAATCAGAGCTGACACTACTTAGCTTCCGAGATCAGACTTACAAATTATTAAACTATTTAAAAATCTTATAGTAATAGCAATAGAAATAGCAGTTTTATTTATATACAGTTGTGCCTCCCCTTACGTGGATCCGTTTTGGACCACCACCACCCCCCACGTAAGGGGAATTGAGCATACGCCATAAAGGACAATGGGGTATGCTCCCAGGGTGCGGGGTGAACCAGCACTTAAACCATGTGCAATTCCTCCACTGTGAAGACTATGAAACTCATTGGGTGACCTTGGGCATGCCACAGGCTCTCAGCCTCAGGAGAAGGCAATGGCAAACCTCCTCTAAACAAACCTGGCCAAGAAAACTCCATGATAGTTTCGCCTTAGCATTGCCATAGGTTGGAAACAACTTGTAGGCACGCAACCACAACAAAAACAACAAGAAAAAGTCACAAGTAAATACCAAAAGATCAGCAAAGTTTTTTAAAAGTTAAAATTGCAGCACAAATACCAAAAAGAAATTGTTGGCAAGGTCTGTGTAATTCTGCTGTTTCCAGATAACCATATGCCAGGTCTAGATGTCAACTTTACACATTTTCATTGAGCAAACACCAGTGGTGTCAGTAGGGGGTTGCGGGTTGTGCATGTGAGGACAGTGCCAGGTGACACCATTAGAGAGGTGTCACCATCTCACCCCTGCGTTTATTTTGCCGTAGACCAAATGCAACCCCAAGGCAGGTGTGACCATCTGTGTGCCAGCACCACCTCTGAAATATAGCCTACAATATCCGATATTCCTTGCTGCCCCTCATCCAAGTACTAACCAGGCCTGATCCTACTTAGTGTTCAAGATCACTAAGGCACAATCTGGTGCCTTTAAAGTAGAGAGCCAGTGGCTTGACTGTTGGAGAAGGACTCTGGGGGACCAGGATTCAAATTGCTACTTGCCTATGGAAACCCATTAAGGGGGCAAGTTACACTCTCAGCCTTAGAGGAACACTATGGCAAATTTCATCCAAACAAATCCTGCCAAGACTCCCTGGAATGGGGTAGCCATATGTCAGAAATGACCTGAAGGAACACCACACGTATATCTAGACTAGCATGTGCTTTTTCAGAATACTTGTGCAAGCTTATGTGAAATTGTAATCTACCATGTATGACCTTTTTCCCCTAGGAAACTTTGGAAGGATCCTTCTGCTTTCAACCCAGAACGCTTTCTGACTGCGGATGGCACAGCGATAAACCGAGCCGACAGTGAAAAGATCCTTACCTTTGGCTTGGGTAAAAGGAAGTGCATCGGGGAAAACATTGGCAAATGGGAGCTCTTCCTTTTCTTAACCATCTTGGTCCAGAAGCTGGAGTTCAGTGTGTGCAGCAGCGAGAAAGTGGATATCACCCCCCAGTATGGACTCACCATGAAATGCAAGAAGTGTGAGGACTTCCAGATCAAACCGCGTTTCTAACCCAAGAAATCTGGAATGAGCAGCCATTGACATTGGACTATTGGGGTGGGGAGGTATCCGCTATTGCAAAGGTCATAATTTGCCTTGGAGTGAACTGGGCGCCTAGGATGAGCTGCTGTGTTGAGGCATTCCTTCAAAAGACTAACAAAATAACAGGCGGCTTGCTGTTATCAAAAGGTGTGGAGCTCTGCCTGCCAGATGCTGATAGGGTGAGGCATTTGCAGCTACACACAAAGTCACTTTGCTTTAAGTGATGGGAAGGAAAGGTTTTTCCAGGCTGATCCACATGGAAAAAAACTAGTCTCTGTGTGGTTCTGGTTGTGCATTCGGACCTCACTGTCCTCAAGCTTGTCTAGTACTACATAAAGACAAAGGTTGGATCTATCAACTTTGGTGTACAGGTTTAGCTTTAAGACTTTTTGATATCCAATGTGACTGCCCAAAGTGCCTTGTGGAAGCTTTAACCCAGCTTGGGGTGTTCCGGATAAAATGGGGAACATTTCTCATCTCCCTTTGTCTCAGTGATTCCCAAAGTCTGGCCTTCCAAGTGATTTGGACTTTGGCTCTTGGAATCTCAGACCATGGACCAAAGATGACTGAGGCTTCTGGAAACTGACGTCCAAAACCTGGAGGACCAGAGTTTGGGAATCACTAATTTAGAGGCTTCAAGGTTGAGAGATGCATTCATAGAACAAAGGTGAGAACTGTGTAGCCCTTGTCAATTGTGAGGAATGCTGGAGGTATGTGTGATTTCTGTCTCTAGTTGTACAATCCAAGGGTGGGTTGGGTTGTTGGGCATAGAACATGGACCTACTTGTCTTGGAAGTATGCGTTCTCTGTTGGAAAGGTCACCTGGGTCCATGTTTTCGAACTCTGTGCTTCTAATTCAAAGACATCGCTGGAAAATCGGTATGCAAAGAGATCTTGTAGCACCTTTGAGACTAACTGCAAGAAAGGAGTTGGTAGCATGTGCTTTTTTAAAATAATATTTTATTAAAACATATAATACTTCCACAAACATAACAAATATAACCCATCAAGACTAAAGAAAAACACTTAACAGCATTAGACAATATAACATCTAACCACTATTTCTAAACTAAAAACATCTCAAGCCTGTGCTTAACTTTCTCTTCCTATCTAAATGCTTTGTTAATGTCATATACCTTTTCTGTTTTTTTAAGGGAATTTTAACATTTTGCTCTTATATATGTATGTATCTGTATATATTCCCATTGTAATATATTGTTTTCTCTCTGTTTTATTGTATTTCCAGTCTGTTTAGCTTCTTAAATATTTTCTTACCGAATCTCCCCATCATAATTTCAAATATGAAATTCATCTTCTAAATTATAAAATGTATTGTCTTTTAACATTGTTGTTAATCTATCCAGACTTAGCGTGTCAAATAGTTTGTATAGCCAGTCTTCCACTGTAGGGGAGATCTGGTTTTTCCAATTGCTTGAGGATACAATGCAAGCGGTTGTTATCTTATAGAATAAGAGGTTTTTTCGTGTTTTGGATTGATTTTTCCTTCTATCATTTGTAGCATATTAAGTAAGTACATTTCAGGATGTCAAGCAAAATTCATTTTCAGAATTTGTGTTATCGTATTGTGGATTTCTGACCAATATTGTTTTGCAGGAGGGCATTTCCACCAGATACGATAAAAGGAGCGTAAAGTTCCATTACATTTTCAGCAAAGGCCACTTCTACTTTTATGTATTTTGGCTAATCTAACTGGAGAGAGATGCCATCTAAATAACGTCTTGTAAAAATTTTCTTTGAAACCAAAACATAAAAGTAAATTTTATATTGGTTTTCCAAGCTTTCTCCTATGAGCTTTTGAAAACAAGAGCTTTCGGTACACAAGATCAAAAGAGAAATCTCCAGTCTAGTGGCATAAGTAAGGAACCGACCCATCTATGAACATAACTTCTCCGAGAACAAGAAATAGGCTCAAGTAGTCCATGAAAGCACATGCTACCCTCAAAGGTGGTACAAGGTCTCTGTGCTTATAAGTTATAGCCGCATGAAGAATGAGATCTAGACTACTGAACATCTGGAAATCTGGGGAGAGAACTTGGAAACAGGAGTCCCATGAAAGCATGGTTGGGAACACTGCATTGTTTAATGCTCATTGAAGCATCTTCATCATCTCACTTGGAACATACTGAACCTCATCTGATTTTGGAAGCAAAGCAAAGCCAAACCTGTTGACTACTTATTGCATGGGGTACCACCAGAGATCTCTAAGGAGGGCGAGGAAAGAATCCTGTTTGAAACCCTGGACAGTCAGTTACTGCCAGCCAGAGTTGACAATATTGAGCTAGATCTGACTCAATACAAGGCGACTTCCGAGGGAGGCCTGGATTGCATTTGCTGAACAGAAGCATCACTGCATCAATAGCAAATGCTTGTAAATTAAGGATGGATGCGAAAAAGTATTTCAAAAACATTAAATATACAGGTGGCTATTGGTCTCCCAAATAAAGGCACAAATTACATATTTGAGAATTCAACTATCTTCCTTTAACAATCCTTGGACCTTATCACACTAGACAAATCCCAGGCAGAAACGAGATTTGAATGTAGAAAACCTCCGCAAATGCAGGATGTTTTTCAGACAATGTTTCTTCCAAAGAGCAATAATGGCACCTTTTTACTTTCAGGAACAGTCCAAAAGGTGTCATTTTTGTCAACTTTCCATTCACTTTATTTTTGTGTTATTGCTCTTTGGCACAAACACGTCTGAATATCCCGCATTTGCCTCATTCTCAGTGCAGAAACAGTGGCCTTTCAGACAATGGACTGCAGTTCCTGCCAACCCTTCTCTCTCAGGGATGATGAGACTTATTGTTTAAGCCAACAACATGTGCAATGCTTCAGATTCTCAGTCATTGTTTATCAGGTGCCATCTCTCTCCTTCCAAACCCTTCCTCCAAACGTTTTCATTATCACATCTCTTCTATTAGGACTCAATATGTGTATAGTGTAACTACCAGCCTCTAGACTAGACGTTCTATAGGGCAAGGATTATATGTAAGGTGCTATGTGTATTGATGTATATTAATAAAAATTGCTTTCTATGATACTGAGGACTTGCAGTTAATTTGTCTGATCCTACTGAGTTTGTGAAGTCAAAGGCTTTCATGGGCAACATCCGTAGTTTTTTTGTGGGTTTTTCGGGTGATGTAGCCATGTTCTAGAAGAGTTTATTCCTGACCTTTCGCAGCATCTGTGGCTGGCACCTACTGAGATTATTTTAAAGGGATAAAAAGCCACTTGAAAACAGTCGTTTTACAGTTCTGTAGAGCCAGCATGGCATAGTGGTTTGGGTGTTGGACTATGACTTGGAGACTGGGGTTCGATTCCCAGTTCAGCCATAAAACCCATTAGGTGACCTTGACTTGGGCAAGTCACACTCTCTCAACCTCAAGGGAAGGCGACGGGAAACCTCTTCTGAACAACTCTTGCCAGGAAAACCCTGTGATAAATTCACCTTAGGGTTGCCATAAGTCAGAAATGACTTAGAATCATAGAATCATAGAGTTGGAAGATACTCCAAGGCCCATCCAGTCCAACCCCATTCTGCCATGCAGGAACTCTCAATCAAAGCATCCCTGACAGATGACCATCAAGCCTCCATTTAAAGACCTCTAAGGAAGGTGACCCCACCACACTCCAAGATTATATATTCCACAGTCAAACAGCTCTAATGGTCAGGAAATTCCTCCTAATGTTGAGCTGGAATCTCTTTTCCTTTAACTTCCATCCATTGCTCCATTGTACCTTCTTCTCTGTAGCAGCAGAAAACAAGCTCGCTCCTTCCTCAATATGACACCCATTAGCCCTGTTTTAAGTCTTTGAAGGGATGTCATATTGAGGAGGGAGCCTCCTTAGACTTCACACATAAGGCTCCTGTCTGCGCATGCGTGCCTTTCCTCCCTCAGGGAGGAGGGGAAGAAGAAAAAAAGACACACACTCTGCTCTTTTCTGCGCATGCGCGTCTTTCCTTCCTCTGTGGGAGGGGGGAAAGGCACTGCTCCGTTCTGCGCATGCGTGCTTTCCCCCTTTTACTATTCGTCTCTCTTCCTCCGCCTAGAGAGCCTCGAAAAGAAGGCCGGGGGGAAGGAGGCGGAAGTGACGTCACTGTCCCTCGACGGCATTTCCGGTGGGAAGAAGCAGTGAGGGGAAACGGAGTGCGGAGCGAGCGAGTGAGTGTCCGAAGGACCTTTATTCCCACCACCTGCGTCCACACTGGGGAAATAACCCGGTTTGGTACCGCTTTAAGTGTTTTCTGGCTCAAAGGCTATGGAATTCTGGGAGTTGGAGTGAGGCTGAGCCCCACAACAAACTCCAACTCCCAGAATTCCATAGCCTTTGAGCCAGAAAACACTTAAAGCGATCACTGCAGCTCTGTTGTTGTTGTTGTTATACATAATCATTATCAAGGTTGGCTGGTTGGACATCTTTAAACAGAGGCTGGCCATCTGTCAGGGATGCTTTGATTGAGAGTTCCTGCATGGCAGAATGGGGTTGGACTGGATGGCCCTAATTGGGGTCCCTTCCAACTCTAGGATTCTATTATCATTATTGTAAAGCAACAGGAACAAAACAATTTGGAAGTCGTCATCACGTCATACATACAATTGCAATGTATTATAACAGTGGATTGCAAAACGCCATTGATACCACCTTCACTTTGCAGTGATCAAAGAAACCATGGCTGCAGATTGGCTTGGAAGCATTGTCTCCATCAACTGCGGAGAGAGCCTGGGAGTCTATCAGGGAAAGGTGTCTGCTGTGGACCAGGTCAGCCAGACCATCTCCTTAACGCGGCCTTTTCACAACGGGGTCAAGTGTTTGGTGCCGGAGGTCACCTTCAGGTAAATGCGCCTTCTGCCTACTTCCTTTAAACGTTGACGGTGAGACTTCTTGAGTGTTACAGACCAACACTGAATTGATAACACGTGTCTCAGGGAACTTGTGATTTTGATTTCCAGGTTTCTTCTGTTGGCAAATTAACATGTAAATACGGTACAGTATCTTTTTCTGCATTGCCCATTTTATTTTGAACTGAAGCATTGAACCAGGAGCTGGGGCAAGAGACCCGAGCCGTATCTTGAAGTATCTTGATACATAGGCTAATAAAAATCGGGCAGTAAAAGTAAATGTTAAGGCATATCAGTGCCTTCTGGTTTATAGTGTATGAGATCTTTGGTAAAAAGAAATTGGTTACAATTTTAAAAGCAAACTTCTCTGATTCTGACAAAAGCAAATGGTGGAGGTGGAAGGATAACCTGTAAGCTGCATGTTTCCAGCTTGTTTCTTGGCATCTACAGTCTTGGCCCAGCAGACTCTGGTCCAGACCACACTGCAGAAATAATCCAGTTTGAGACCGCTTTAATTGTTCTGGCTCAATGCTGGGGTATCCCAGGAACTGTAGCTTTGTGAGACATTGAGCCTTCAATTTCAGAGAGCACTGGTGTCACAATAAACTACAATTCCCAGGATTCTCTAACACTGAGCCAGGCCTGTTAAAGCAGTCTCAAACTGGATGATTTCTGCAGTGTGTTTTGGACCTCCTTTATTACTCTTGTTGCATTGCGGTTTAGAGAAGTGAAACAGCAGCAACAACCTTTCCTGCAGTTTCTTCCTTTCTCCAAACTATATGGCAAGAAAGAGGGAACACTGTGCTCCCGGAAAATGTCAGAGGAAGAGAACATGGAAGAAGGTAATAAGGGATTGCCTAATGAGTTAAATCATATTTGTCAGCCCTTGCCTGGAGTTGTATTCATCATCCTCATCATTATATCTAGGGCAGGTACTTTTGTTAATGCCTTGCAGCAAAAACAGAAAGCCTAGAGCCACCTTAAAGACTAAGAAGGGTTATTTGGCATAAGCTTTTTGTGGACCACAAGTCTCTTCCTTGGATGTGTTAATATTTATTTAATCCGTTTCTTGCATGCTTTTTTCTAGAAAGACAGATAAAATACACAGAAGTTAAAAAGAGTTAACTATATTATGTAATATAAAGCCATACACATGTTATAGGCATGTAGGCTCAATATTTAAATAAAATGTGAATAGTAAAAATGCATTCTGTGTATCTCCTTCATTAACACGGGAAGCATTAGTTCTTTAGTCCTGCTATTTCATATGCAGAAGGCAAGAAGTTGTCTTCTGTTGTGCTACCTCTCCAGCTGATATAACAAAAAAGCTGAATTACATCTTCACTGCTGGAGCAAGTTTTATGAGATCCATGAGATGAAATAGTTATACATGACTCGAATGTGTTACCAATCTCTTTATTTCTGGATACAGTAAATTGACAACTGGAAGTTGATTGTTTGCCTTGCATAAAAGTGAAATAGTGTGCAGAGCAAACAAAGCAGATAGTCAGCTGAGGACTGCCACATTTTATAGAGTGATCTTTATGCTACGCTGTTAGCTTATGAGAAAACAGACACAAAAGATAGTTTTCTGGTTCAAAACACCTTTTTGTTTAGGAATTTCTTTTCCATCGAAAGAGCAGATCTTAGGGCAGAGATCTACTAGTAAAATATATGGTAGTATATGGCATCAGTTAGGGGTATTTGAGTGTATGTTTTAATATGTTAAGAATATCCTGTACTGCCTAGCCACATTTTGTGTCAAAGCATGCAATAATTTCCGTTTCAATGCTGCACATTGTCTGGTAATTCTGTAGTCCTCCAGATGTCCAATTCTGTGATTCTCTGTTGTTAGACTGCAACTGAGCCACTGTTGAGGAATGCTGGGAGTTGTAGTTAATAATCTATGGAGCCACACTGTATCTACTCCTGAGTTATAATATGACTCTGAGTAGCTATTGCTTACAAAAAGGTCCTAAAGGCCCGATCTAGATGGGCCTTTGCAGCGCCCCCATCACGTGCTAGGGGTTGGCTGAGGGCGCACCACACATACATGCCTCACCCCAGCATGTGACGAGGGCGCCAAAATGGCGATGCCCTATAGACATGGGCACCGCCATTTTGACGCGACAGAGGCTTAGCGTCTGCACGCCGCGCCCCCATAAGGACGTCACGATTGTGCCATTGGTGCACTTTGACGTCCTTATGGTGCCGCAGAAAGAACCCGCTTTTTGCTGGTTCTTTTTGCTGCGCGAGGGGGCCTTGAGGTTTGTCCGCCGCAGCTCCTTCGTGCAGCAAAACAAGGCGCAGGCAGACCACCCTTTTTGGGTGGTCTGTATCCTGCCAAACTTTATTATTAGTCCTAACTAGAGCAGAGCAATTGAATCCTTTGCATTTGCCTACATGTTGACCTACCAATCAGCTGTTGAGTCATTGCCATCTACTGGGACTGACCAACAAGATGTCAGCCAGGAATGTGTGACTGTGGCAGGACAACAATATCTGGAGGGGTAGAGCTGCACACCCCTGAACTACTTTTCCACCTACAAGCTTAACTGGTGAAAAAAGGAAGGATGAAAGCTGACAGTGGCCAAGTTAATTTTCCATGCTGAAGGCTTGTCCTGAGTAGCAGCATGGAATATGCACTACCCTTACGGTGTATCACCCTGAATAATAGCACCTGCCTAAGTTAATATACTGGTTTGAAAACTTATTTCTGTGATTCTGAATACAGATTGATGCTGGAGAGGGACTGAGGACCTATTTTGTTGCTGGATTATACATGCCTGCTTTAACATTGAGTTACTGCTAAGAAATGGAGCTTGTGTTTTCTTGGCAGGTGAAAATGTATAGATGTGGGACCTCGATGTCCACAGAAATATACCACTAAATATCAGTTGGGTTTCTGAGCATTCTGGACGCGCTTGGTTGGTCCTTATGGGAAACAGGTTGTAGTAAAGAAAGCATTGAACTGGTGGCTTGGTGATCTGTTTGTGTCTAATGGTGTATTGCAATGAATGTAAATCTATATTTGTGACTTCGGGGTTCTGTGTTTTTGTGGTGGTCACCTGTCATGTAACTGAAGTATTGCTGGTTACTACATTCTAACAATAGAGTTTTCTCTCTGGCTAATTGCAGAGTTTACGTTCCTGTAGAGGTATGCATTAACACAAATTACACATCTTGTTTGGCTCTCTCCCTTTGTTTAGGGCAGGTGATATTACTGAACTGAAGATCTTGGAGATTCCAGGCCCTGGGGATAATGGACAATGTGGAGACTTTCAGCACAATGACCTTGGTATTTCAAGTATCGGATGCCAAGGGGGTACTAGCCAGAATGGCACAGGGAAATTGCTGAAAAAGCCTAGCAGTGCCCCACAGAACATCCCCAGGAGAACAGACATGAAAAGCCAGGATGTTGCCATTTCCCCCCAGCAGCACCAATGTTCCAAGAGCTACATGGATCGGCATATGGAATCCTTGAGTCAGTCCAAAGGCTTCCGTCGGAGGCATAACTCATGTGAGTATCTTGGCAGCATTCCTCTTTGGTTTTGTTGTAATGACTGCACCACACTAACATAGCTCTGGTTACGCCAATAACTCTTTCTAAGAGGTCTCAAGTTGGGCCAGTGGACATAAGAGGATGTGAATGTGTGGCTTCAGAGCTACCTACAGATAATCAAACATGATCTGGTTTCCTTGCGGTCTATTTCAAACAGTGCACATTTGTTCAGGGAGGATTGGTAGCCTTCTGTTCAGAGTAGTGTGGTGACACATTTGGGAGTTGCTCTTGCCCTCTTTCTGCAATGGCATGATGGATGTAATATACTGGATTTAATATACTAGAACAGAGAAGCAAAGGAATTGTTCCTGTCAACCTAACCTCTTTGGTTTCATGACATATTTCACAGAAGCACACAACTAGCCATGCACTTGGGCGTGCTAGTAAGGGAGCACTACCCCCATCTTGCTCATGCCTTTCAGTCCTTTTTCCCCTTTTCAGTCTTCTGTTGGACCGTGCCTGATATGTGACAGACATTCCCTTTGCTGGAATAGTATACTTGTTTTGGCTGCCTGCTGATTTGCTGCCTATGAAGCTAAGCCTGTGTCCTTTGCAGATGTCTTAGGAGTCATCCAAGAAAGTTTGAGGCGGCTTTTATGATGTCATTTGCTTGACCATAAAGGCTCCTTGCTCCTTACCAAAGGTTAAGGGTCCATTTTCAAAGCATTTTTGCTTACAGGAATACTCATTGTGCTGTGGCTTGAGTGAGATATGCCAGGTACTGGCCTTAATGTTTCAGGCTCTACTCCAAGATCCTGTTATAGTGGCATAGGGCCCAAACAGACAGGCCAAAATAAAACTGCTTCAGGCCACTTTGGAAGTGTGCTGTTTAAATTAAGCATGCATCCTAAGAGGCTGGAAGCCGCATTAAAGCCATTCTCCAGTCCTAAGGACTGGAGCGCAACTTTGGCACAGCTTCGGGCCTCTTAAGATGCATGCTTCATTTAAACAACATACCTCCAAAGTGGCCCGAAGCAGCTTTATTTGGCCTGTCTGTTCAGGCCCTTATATAGTATATAACCATACTATAGCTGTGTGAATGTGCTTAGTAACAATCTTTTTCTTTTTATAGTGCTTCACTTGGAAATTGCTCTTTCTTTTATTTGAATCTCATAGCTAGTAAACATTATGAATGTTTCTTAATTAGCATTATAGTTATCATACACTGGTATATGTGTTAATTTTTTTGTGTGTACGAGATGATACTGAATCTCATAATAATTCCTTTGTTTAATTATGAAGCTTGTGTGCTATTCTTTCCTAAGTTGTTGCTCCTCAAGCTTTTTAGCTAATAGTATAAAAAACTGACTTTGCAGTGGTGAAAGTCTAAATAGATGCGTGTTCTTTAAAAGTCTCTTATTTTACTGACAAAAAGGCCACTAAACAAATTTGATAGATGGTTGTTTGTTTGATTTGAGTTTTTAAGTCTTATCTCACCTTTCTGTCTGAATGGGGTTATAAATTTTGATTAGGTAGATTTTGTAGGAAGTTGTGAAACTACTCTACTAACATAACCCTTTGTAGAAGGAAGATCGAATAATGATTTTGGCAAAAACTCTTTGGGACAACGAGATGTGATGTGTTGTGGATGGTGCAGAAATTTTGGTCCTCCCATGTGATTAATCTTCAAAATATACTCATTCCTGTGCACATGTTGCATTTATAATGTGTCTGAAATTGAGCTTATTAATTGCTTGTCTTCATTGGGCAAGGTTATTGAAGAAGTGTGTGCAAGGAAAAGAGAGATGGAGTCAACAAGGGACTTGCTGATAGATGTCTTTCCTGCTGAAGCCCTATTTGAGCATTCATAAAATGGCTAAACTGAATGCGTGAGGAGGGCCCTGTAGAAAGTGATAGGCTGAAGAAAAGAGCCTCCAGTATGCATCGAAACCTTCATGTATGATCTGGAACACAGATTCCCCATCAGTAGAGAATCTTTACATACATAGAGGACTCTGCTCTTCAATCTATCATTCTCTAAGCATGTAAGCAAAAATGGAGGGAAGCTCCCTCTCTTCATGTACTCAGTTCAAACACTTTGTGAATTCTTGGATAGAGTTGTGCCTGTATTGTGAGAATGTCCTGCTCCAGGCTAGGGTCCCGTACCATAAGGTGGGTGGATTGTATGATGCTGGCTTTGGAAAAAGGAGACTGGATAAGATGGCAAGATTTGGCTGAATCTTGTTATTAGAGGTAGTAGCTGGCCTTGAATGCACCACCATTGACCTTTAGAAGCCCTGTGGCGTGCGTGCGTGCAACAGATGGGGTTAAATTGCCTCTACATAATGCTGGTGTGAAAGGAATTGATAAACAAAACTAGTTCCGTAAGTTTGCACAACAATGGGTTACGTGCAGGGGTGGCATTCAGCTCTTTCCCGCTAAGGTTGGCAGTGCAGCCTTGAAAAGAGAGTTTGCAGGAAGGACGCCAGCTTGCCAGAGCCTCCCATGTGCTTGGTTTGTTGCTCGTAACTAATGACTGACTCTGTCTGGGAGCCCTTGTTTACCTTTTATAAGGCAGGGTCTCCTTGTCTGCTGGCAGACGGCCAAGCGGACTCTCAGCTATGCGGCATCCGACACTAAGAACATAAGAAGAGCCCCGCTAGATGAGACCGAAGACCTGCCTAGTCCAGCACTAACAAACTGGATGCCTCTGGGAAGCTTGCCAGTGAGGCATGGGTGCAGCTGCATTGTGCATCTTAATAATTCCCAGCAACTGATATACTGAAAGACACTGTCTGGTTGCTGGAGATGATATTTAGCCATTCTGACTAGTAGACATTGATGGCCTTGGCCTCTGTGATTTTCTGTAAACCCCCCCCCCCTTTAAAAACTATCCAAGTTGGTAGCTATCCCTGCATCTTGTGACAACGAATTCTACAGCTTAGCTATGCCATCTGTGAATATATACTTGGGTGCTGAGTTCTGTTCTTGGGAGAAAAGGAGAAAAAACTTACCTCCCCAGCTTGGATAGTTTTACACACCAGGACAAGCTATTCTAGAGATACAGTGGTCCCTCCACATTCACTGGGGATAGGGGCACAGGACTCCTGTGTAAGTGGGAAAACTGCAAATAAAAAACACTATTTTTTTTTAACCTGTGAGAACACCTCTCTAGGAATCTCTAGGTCCTCTAGTACAACTGTGTAGTCAATATCTACCAGACACTAACCGTAGAATTGTGCTGGAGGAGCTACAAATGCCTAGTGGAGTGTTCTCTCTTGGATTCTCTAGGTCTTTCAGTGTGGCTTTTGGTTAAAGGCCATAGAATTGGGTTGGAGGACCTAGATATTCTTAGAACATATTAATAAAATCCGTGAATAATCATATCCGCAAAAGTCAAAGCCACAAATGTGGGGGGGGGGGGGCGACTGTAAACTGTTGCCTGGATTGGGTGCCAGTGGACCATTGGCAGATGGGCTAGCTATTATCTGGCTTGACTACTGCTTTGATGGACTGGACCAAAGTGTTTCTATGAAAGATACCATCTAAAGAATCTCAGCATGGGACAGGCTTGCTTCTAAAGCAGGCATGTTTAATTAATATAGCTTTATCCATTCTTGATGGCAAGCCTGTTGCAGGGTACACAAGTTACTCTTGGCTTAAAACAAGAGTGGGGAAACTTAACTCAAGGGCTATGTTCCCTCCCCTGATCCAGTATAACATAGTTTTGGGCTGGACATCTCATAGAAATGAAGTCCTAAGTGCAGGATTCAGAAAATGAATGGCATCTCTTTAACTCCCCGGTGGTTATAACAGAGTCAGTACAGTTATTTAGCCAGTGCTGCTTTCTTGCTGTGCCTCTACTGGCTTCCTGGCCTCTCTCTTAGGAACCTTCTTCCATTTGCTTTCTTCTCTGCTTTAACAAACATCCATGTATCAGCACAGAAGTGTCTCCAACCACTGCAACCCAAATCTGTCAATAGCACAAATAATTCCTGAGCACAAGCACTCGGAAGAGACACAGCTTGACATGTTCTGGTGACCGAGTTATGCAAGTGATGTCATTCTTATTGCAGCAGTTTTTATAGCAGAGCCAACTGTGGCTGTCAGCAAGATTTCAGATCTGGCAACTGCTGGGGTGGATTAAATGACTGACCCCTACAATCCCAGTGTGTTTAGCTTTGGTGGGGCAGAAGCTTGGCTCCTGTTCAGGATGTCTATTGAGAGCCCATGGAGACCATTCTGAGTATTGTTTTTCCTGCTTCGGTGACATTTTTTTGTTTCATCAGCATTTGGACTCCAGGCAGGTTGGCTACGTGTAACCCTTTGAAATTAGTCACCATGGATGCTTTTGTGTCCTTGTTTTTCTGTGGGCATATGTGTGGAATTGCTGTACTAGTAGAACACAACTTGTTTGCAGATGACTCTGAAAATCTCTAAAATACACAGTTCAGTGGCAGTAAAAGAGTCTGCTGAGTTGACTACTGGCATACGCATATCATCCTCTTGACATCAAGCTCATTTGATGGCTAGTTCTGCTTTTGAGGGCAAACATCTATTAGTAGATCCCATGCTTGCTGACAAAGGCGGGTTACAAACAGCCAAGAAGCGGCGCTGTCCCGCCTCCACCGCTTGCAGCATCCGGGAGCCGCAGCAGCCAAACCACGGGGCTCCCAGACGCTACGAGGAAGGAGCGCGATTTTGCGGCATCACTTCCACCATGACACGTCTGGACGCTATGCGTCCAAGACGTCAAAATGGCGGCAGCCATGTGGAATGGCCGCCGCCATTTTGTGCGCGCAGAGCACGTACTAGGGTTAGGGGGGTGCGCGCTCTGTGCGTACTTTATGGTGGTCTATAACCCGCCATTGTTTCCAAGATTATTCCCTGGCAAATATATTTAATGATACCTAGTCAGTAGAGTTGGGAAGAGTCTCTGCTTGAGATCTTGAAGAGCTACCACAAAGGTTCAGTGGCTAGCTCCTCTGTTTGTTGAAGGTACTATGCATAAGCTATGACTGCTCCAGCACAGAGCTTCCCTAATATGGTGTCCTCAAGATATGTTGGACTACAGCTCCTCTCATCATGCCAGCTGCAGACAAAGGCATTGCAGTCCAATGTATCTGGAGTGCACTGGGTTTGGGAAGACTTTAAGGTGTTTTCTAACATGTAGCACCTGAATTCCTCCAGATTATGTGATCAGTTTGGTATATTTTAAAATTAGGGTAGATTTACTTACATTCTAAAAGAAAAACAGTTCCTTAGTGATGATCTGAATGTAGGTATTCTTTTCCCTCTCATCATATTTCTGTACAACTGGTATAAATAGGAACGATAAGAAAAAAGATGAAGGCAGGTCTGCAGGCATTTGAGACACTGTAATAGTTCATACACCAGGGACAGTGTATTAAATTCTGTCTCTTTCAGCCTTTTGCTTTGAGTTCTTCCTACTCCTGTGTCAGCCAACCATTCACCTGCTGTGTCCTTCATTTCAGGGTCCTCCAGTAGCCGTCATCCAAACCAGGTGACTCCAAAGAAGAGTGGTGTGAAGAATGGGCAGATGAAGAACAAAGACGACGAATGCTTTGGGGATGACATTGAAGAAATTCCAGATACAGATTTTGATTTTGAAGGGAATCTGGCCCTCTTTGACAAAGCTGCTGTGTTTGAGGAGATTGAAACCTACGAGAGGAAAAGTGGAACGCGCTCAAGAGGCACTCCGAATGAGAGATCTGTCCGCTATCGCCATGATGAGAATATTTTGGAATCTGAGCCCATTGTATACCGAAGAATCACTGTGCCTCAGGCAAGCAAAGAATTCTGCACTGGTATGATGACTTTTTAAAAATTAAATGGAGCAGCTTCTTTGGGGAATGCTTTGTGGGAGGTGCTTTGAAAGCAAAGGCCTTTAAGGCACACTAAATACCAATGCTCTGAGTTGGAAATGACTTGAGGGCACACAACAACAAATACAACAATGACTCTTCTGGTTTTTCTGTGTGCGATGCTGATTGCAGTGTCACCATTTTCTTTGGTGGATTGGATCAAAAACAGTATCACAGGTATCTAGGTAAGCATACCGTGATGCAGGTACTTATGAACGTGTGGCATTCATATAGCACATTCTTAGTGTTCAAAAGTTCTCTGCCAATATTTTTATAATCCTTACAGTGGTTGAGGAAGATAGGTCCTCTGATTTGGTTCATGCTGCAGAACGTCCTATAACACAGTAAAGTGTGTAAAAGGGTATGCTGTGATGTTAATGGCTGAGCCAAACTTTGAATTATTGACCTGGTTCCCAGCTCATGCTTTTAGCCAACCCATTGACCCAGCTCTCTTAATTCTGTAGAACATCAGCCCTTGTAAACAATTGCTGCCCTTGTTACTTCTTTGCCAGAGTTGTTGAGCAAAGTGTATCTAGTCATAGCTGAGTTGGTTTCAGCCCTTTCTGTGTTCAATATCCCATGTTTGCAAGTGGAAAGTGATGGGCTTCATCTCTGGCGCACCACTAATTAGAAAGGGACCCAGTAGCAGATGATGTAGAAGGCCTAAACAGGATGCATTTGAAGGGTGCTGGTATTCAAGGTGATACTGAGATGTTGTTATTATGTGCCTTCAAGTCATTTCTGATTTATGGTGCCCCTAAGGCACACCTATCAAAGGGTTTCCATAACAAGATTTGTTCAGAGGAGGTTTGCCATTGGCTTTCCCTGTAGCTGAGAGCATGTGACTTGCCCAAGGTCCCCCAGTGGATTTCATTCCAAAATTGAAATCAAACCTTGGTTTGCAGAGCCGTAGTTCAGCACTTAAACCACTACACAATGCTGGCTTACCTAGCTGGACACAAAGTTTAACTTGCTATATGACAGTTTCTGGTGTGTGCAAGTAGCAGGCAAGATGCTTTGAGGTGTGGGCCACTACTGGCTTGCTCATCCTTTGTCCTCTGTACCTGATACCATGTGTTGAGAGTATTATGGTCTCTTGCTATAACCTGATGTGAGTTACTTTAGTTGTTGTTGTTTTTTGGGGTCAGGCCGCATTCTGTTTGCAGACGATACAAAAGAAAGTGGCTAATTGGGCATTTCTGCACACCTCAAGTGAATTCCAGCAGCATTAACTATCCCCTTCCAGTGGAGGGGCATTTCCTTTGGGAGGGACAAGGCAGGAACATGTTGAGTTGGGGTACATAGCTTGAAGGTATTCTGACTGTGATTGTCCCATCCTGAGTCTCCCCTCCTCAAACTGTCCCTGCCTCTCTCTGCCTTTGCATTGGCAATTGTGAAATCATACCTAGACCTAAGCGGATCTGTTTCTCTTATCATAATCATGGAATAATACAATTCACCTTCCAACCCAAGCACAATTTAACTCTGGCTGGCGTCCAGCCCTCGTTTGTGGCACTGTTGTTATTTTTCAGGTTTACACGCTACCTCTTTGATTGCCTTCCACTCTGAGTTTATTTAGCACGGTCTGGTTTTGATAAGCCGGTCTGACTGGTTGGCCCTTGCGTGAGTGAGAAGAAGGGAAGTCCTCTTGGTGCTTGCACGCTCCTGTCAAAGAGCAATTAGGGCAAAGTGTAATAAAGCTCTTGCCTTCTTGGACTTGCGTGCAGCGGTGCAGTGTAATCTCACACCTTATCTTTCGCTACACTTCAAACAGTATCCCCTTGAATGGAGGATTGGTTAGGGGCGAGAGTTCCCAGAGGCATGAATAGCGAGCAAAGTGAGCCTGTGGCAACATGGATGTCGCACCTCTTCTTTTTCAAAATCAACCCGTGCCCCATTAGCAAAGGTGAAATGCTCTTTTTAGTGTGCATGATCCCGTTATGACACTCTTCTGCACAGACAGCCATGTCCTCTATGCATGATCCCCATATGTTTCAGTTGTATTTTGTTGTTTTCAGGAGAACCCCCCCCCCCCCCAAATCTCATGGGACTTTCCAAAAACCAATAAATCATAAGCCTCTGCATAGAATAGAAGAGGGCTTCCAAGGAGCAAGTTAAGAGCCAAGGTTGCTTGGAAAGATCTGATAGGAGAAAGGAGGGCTGCCGTGCAAATTCAAAAGAGGTCAGGAAAGCTTCTTTAGGAGCCTGTCAGGATGAGACTGCAACTGATCTTAGTTGGCTGGGAATTCATCTTAGCTCCTTCTTCTGCCTTCTGCCCTCTCTCCCTTTTGGATTTGGTTTGCCTTGTATTCTATTCTGCATTTATCCCCCAGCACAGGATTCAAAGCAGCACACCTTTGGGACAAGTGATGTTTTGTGTAAGGTAACAATTAGGAGTGAGGAAAATGTGGTCTGCAGGTGGCCACCAGACAGTTTTTCACACATCCCAAACTCTTGAAGATTTCTTTCTAATTAAAAAGGAGGACAGTAGGAGAAAGGTACACAAACTGTTCCTACACACACATCCCCACACCAACCCCCCAACTCTCTTCTCCCATCATATTCAAAATGTTGAAAATTGGCTCACAAAACCTAGAGTACAAACCCAGAGGTATTCCAGTTTGCATATTTTACAGCTGTTTTTCACTTGAAAACACACTTCTGTGATCCATTGAAGGTGCGTAAATTGGTTTGTGCCACAATCGTCCATGTCTGCCCTAAGTAGCTAGGAAAATTAGAAACTGGAAAAACACTGGAAACTGCCATATATCAAGTCACACTTTTTGTCCAACTTGCTCTAGTACCTTGAATACCAGCATCCTTTAAATGTATCTAGTTTAGGCCTTCTGCATCATCTGCTTCTGGGTCCCTTCCAAGCTAGTGATTCCAGACATAAAATCTGTCACTTTCCACAGGCAAACATAGAACATACCACCCTGAAAGGGCTGAAACTGTAGATGTAACTATGGAATCCTTTGAAGATTTCTTACTGGAAGGCTAGTTGCACATATGATTATGTTGCAGGTTCCTTGGGACTAAATGCAAAACATTCTCTTACAACCATTCCTCCTTCAAATTCAGTTTGGGGAGATTTCTCAGTAGAGTCTTTCATTTCTATGCTGACATTTGGTCTGCAAAATGGCTGATAATGGCCAAGCCCTCAGAAGGCTTTGAAAGGAGATTAGACAGCTTTGTGGAGGAGATGTCTGAAGGGCTATGAAGGAGGATTGTTCAGTGGGGCCATCATACTAAAAGGCAGTGAGGAAGGCATGTTGCTTGGGATGGCTCTATCCCTGCCTGTTTCTGGGCTTCCCAGAGGTATCTTTCTTGAAAACACTGGGGAGACTGACCTCTGAACTATGTGAAGTGATGCTCTGACCCGGCAGGACAGGGCAAGAGAACTCTTACTGCCAGTGCGCATCTACTTGTTGCAGCTTTGTGGGCCCCAGGAGCTCAGTGGCAACCCTTGCTAACATAACTGGAGGTTGCTCCCAAGATGGAATGGTACCCCAGAGCCTTGGAGTTGGCATAATCTTAACAGCAAGAGCCATTAGCGAGGGCACAGTCGCAAAATAGGAAAAGGAACTTTATTGGCTCTTCCTCTTCAAGGAACACTGATCCAAAACTGAGAACAGGATGTGCACTCCACCCCATTGCATGAATGTCCTTCAGGTGATTGTTTTGAAGGAAAGTGCTGCTACTGAACCTTGCGTGACTCCGAAGGGAAATAAAGCTAGGTGAGTCCTGTGGCCAGTGCCAGATCCTGCGTGACTTTGAACATTGAGGATATTTTTCCCCCTGCAGCTATCAGCGGTTCTGAAGAACAATGTAATATTTGCATGGGTGCTGCTTGCAATAAAACTGATTAAGGTGGGACAATTATCTTAATTAGCTGTTAACATGCAAGGTCAAGCTGTATAAACAGTTTGCCTTTCCCATGTCTGTAGTAAACTTGTCGCAGAGTCTGCTTTGAAGGGGAAAAAACATATGCTGACCTTTTCATTGCCCCACCATGGACTGGAACTCCTTGTAGCAGCTCTTTTCTTTCTCTAGAGTGACTTTCCATTTTCCTTGGTGTATCTATAAGCCTTGACCTGACCCCCCTGTGTTTCTCTGGTGACCTAACCATTCTTAACTCAGAAAAAAGCCCTACTGTATTTTCATTGCTGAAAATGAGGATAGATGTAAGTGTTGCATGCTCTGTGGACACTGCCAGGTAGAGCAGGCAGCACTGAAACAGATGGATCTGGCTTTAGATCTGGCTCTACATGCACACTGGTATATTCTCAGAGTGGGTGACACATTCCTGTCTGGATAGATACTGGAATCCTGGCATAGATCCCAGGGACATAAACAGGCCATGTGGTTCAGAGGTTATAAATGATTGAATGTTGGGTAGAATCACCTTCCCAGGTCTCTGGAGGTGCTTCCCAGTTGAAAGAAGTTGGTTTTCTGTGCATTAAGTTCCTAAAAGTGCAGGACCTATAAGATTAGGAAATACAACCTTATTGAAGGGCCATACTTCAGGACCAGAGGTCTATCTGTGTGGTGAAGGTCCTGGGTTAAATCTACTTAATTATTATCCTGAGTCCATCCCTCTTTAGTAGCATCTCAGAGACCAGATCAGGATTTCCTTTGGGAGCCTTTTTCTTGGCCAGAGAAGATGACCTTGTTCTGGATACACAGTTCATTTGACTGTTGTTGTTGTGTGCTTTCAAGTCATTTCTGACATATGGCAGCCCTAAAGCAAACCTATCACAGGGTTTTCTTGGCAGGTTTCTTCAGAGAACATTGCCATCCCCTAGGGCTGAGAGAGTGTGACTTGCCCAAGGTCACCTAGTGGGTTTCCATGGCCAAGCATGGATTCAAACCCTGGGCTCCAGAGTCTTAGTCCAGTGCTCAAGCCACCACATGGTATTTGTGTCTTGGCTTTGTGCATTTAAGGATGGATTACTGTGATATTCTAAGGCAATCAGTCATTAGTAGCTGTCATGGCTTTATATTTCTTTTGTTACAAAGGCAGAATATACATCTGGGGAACCCAAGTAGAGGGTTGGATTTGTAGTTATGTCCTACTGGCAAGTTTCCCAGATACTATATAACTGGTTGGCCATTGTGGGAACAGACTATTGGACTAGATAGGCCTGTGGTCTGTTCCTAGAGAGCTTCTTATGTTCTCATTTTCGTGGGAGTTTTCATTCTGCAAGTTTATCACCACTTCTCAAAACTGTTTCTTGGTGCAGTTCAAGGTGTGCATGTTCTCCCCAAAACTTAGTACGGTATTAGGGTCCTAGTCACATAAATTTTATTTTGGGGCGTAGAATATCAGTCCTGAAACTGTAGAAAATTGATCCCTGGGGGTTTGCTGAGCTTTCTGTGAATTATTGACCAGTTTGTTTAAGATCCCAACAGGCCTCTGTGACCTGAGTTTGAAAGGACCAAGTTCTTAGGAAGAAACGTCACCTCTGTTTGAGTGCTGACTTAAACTCTGCGTCTGAAGGGGAGCTATACTCTTTTTACCAAGGGTATTCTCATAATTCCTCCTCCTTTCTATTCTGCATTTCAGACTCTGGGCTGGTTGTTCCAAGTATCTCTTATGAGCTCCACAAGAAACTTCTTTCAGTGGCTGAGAAACATGGGCTAACTCTGGAACGGAGATTGGAAATGACGGGAGTCTGTGCCAGCCAGATGGCCCTGAGTCTGCTTGGAGGACCCAACAGGTAAAGAGGGTCTCCTCTGGGGAGTCACAAGCCCTTTCTGCTCTTGTTAGCCACTCTTGCTTGCACTCATGCTGGTGCTTTATGCTATTCAGCTGTTGACCTTTGTGGCCTCCAGCCAGACACAAAAGTAGCATCCTAGGATGTCATTTGAAGCATTGTGCTTGTTCTTGAGCCACCCAGAGCTTTTTTTCAGGCCTTATTGACATGATGTGCCTCACTAGCTCCTGCAGCATGCCAGAACCCAAGATTTTGAGGATCAGAGGGATCTGGAATGTGAACCAGGATTACCATGCAGCCCTATTGTTTTGTGCTGAACGGTTGGCCTGAAATGAGCCGAAGAGCAATGCCAAAAATCAACCAAGGCAGCCAACACACTTCCTTTGTCTGAGAGTCCCTTCCTGTCCTTCTCTTAATTTTCAACACAGTCAGCCTCATTCCTCCAAGAATCCCCCCCCCCCCCGGTACTTCTGGAATAGTCTGATACAATGATAGGACCAGAGAAGAGGAAACTTCTTCATGGAGGTCTTTTGAGAAGCAATTGGCACTAAGATGTGAGATTTTAAATATTATAGTCTGGCATGTATCCTCTTGGTGTATTGTGCCAGCCCTGGCAGCAGCAGCAGCAGCAGAAAAGAAGGATGTGGGTGGTGCTACAGCTGTGAAGGAAGACAGGTATGGGGAAAATACAATTTAGAGCTAGCATAGTTTCACTGGCTTCTCTTGCCAGTGCTAGACACCCTTGGAAAAAGTGCAAATGATGCATTGTCTGTCACCAGGATTTCAGCCTAAGCCTGCTAGGTTTGACAACAAAGCATTATTCTGAACCTTTTTAGTTTTGTGGTTAGCATTGTTTTTTCTTTTGTTTGTTTGCTTAACTGCCTACTTTTGTTACATCCCTAGCATGCTAAAGACACTTAGCTGGAACTTGGCAGCGCTTCTTTCTGAGGCAGGATTCATAGGCTAGTGCTAGAAAGTCACGGAGTGGTTGGAAGTTAGTGATTTGGTCCCAGAGAAAAGTGTACAGAAGCAGGTGGGGAGAAGGGAACATTCTCTCTCCCCTTCCCTTGGCTGTCCCATTCTCCAGAATGGGTCAGAGGCACCTTCCATGAGCATCTTTCATCTGGGGACATTGTTTCTCCCCCACACTCATTTCTGTGCTGCATTTTACTATGTTTAGCAGAGTCCAGCGGTGATGGTGGGAGCAGGGATGGACAGGAAAGTCATGTGCCTTTTCTCTGGATCTGTGTTGTTGCAATTGTTAAATTCAACTCTTGTGTGCTTTGACTCCTGAGTGTCTCATGCAAGTCTTGAGTATTTGGAAAGTGTCTCTTCCACACAAGGAGACAAAACTATTATTATTATTATTATTATTATTATTATTATTATTATTATTATTATTATT
>NC_056527.1:153531601-153543742 GCF_019175285.1 Sceloporus undulatus | reverse complement strand
CCAAATGCAACACTAGGCAAGTATTTCTGTTGTTTAAGAACCTCCACTCATCTTAATTTTCAGGCTGAACCCCAAAAACATTCACCAGCGACCCACAGTTGCCTTGCTTTGCGGGCCCCATGTCAAAGGGGCCCAGGGAATCAGTTGCGGCCGGCATCTTTCCAATCATGATGTACATGTCATTCTTTTCCTTCCCAACTTTGTCAAGATGCTGGAATCGATTACCAACGAACTAACGCTTTTCAGCAAGACCCAGGGCCAGCAAGTCTCCAGTGTCAAAGGTAAGCTGTACAGGCTAGTTACAGTCTCCTCATTTGTCTCAGTGAATATCTCAGTTTCTTTCCAAAGCCTGCAGGCCGCTATTATCATTATTGGGAAGAAGGTGGGATGTAATTGAACAGAATAAATAAAATAAGATGGGTGGAAGGTAAATCTCAGTAAGGATATCCCACTTCCAGTTGGTGTACTGCCACCCTAAATTAAATTGCTGAAGTCTTGAAAACCCTGGGGAGCCATGAGTCAAAGTACTGGGAGCATCATTCACTATTCCTGGTACGCAAATAAGTTATTGGGTTTAGAAAGCCTAAATGCTCAGCCGTTTGCACCAGGCTCCAGCTGGTAGATTTGGGAGGTTCTATTTTTAAAAACCATCAAGGTTGATTCTGCAAGCCTGAAGCCTAGCCCACCCTTGACTTCAGCTCCTTGTATTCCTGGAGGTTAGGATGATGGAAAGAGGAAAGACATGGGGAATAATGGAAGACTTGGGGAAGACAGACTGCTTTTGATTCAGCAGTAAACCTCTAATCTAGCAGCACCATCTAGTGGCAAAATGATTTTTTAAAAATATTTCTGATCTGACAGCTAAGTTTGGGACATCATTGGATCAAATCTCATATTTGATAGGTGGAGGTGACAGACAGCTGAAAAGTTAGTTATATTCAGAATGGCCACTGGCTAGTGATTATGGGAGCTGCAACCCAAAACAGCCAAAGGGCATTAAGTTACCTGGAGATTAGATAGCCATTTAATCTGCTCTAGCAGAGTGGTTCTTGCAGTCTTTTAAGAGAGCCTTAAGGAGGCTTTTGAGAAATCCGCTGTGTAAATACTAGTACAGTGGTACCCCGGGATACGAATGCGCCGCCTTACGAAATTTCCGGGTTACGAAAAAATTTTTGGTGCTTTTCGGCGCTTTTTCGCACGAAATCGCGGCTTTCGCTATTAGCGCCTATGGCTTTTTCGGCTTACGAAGATTTTCGGGTTACGAACGCGGCGGCAGAACGAATTAAATTCGTAACCCGGGGTACCACTGTAATGTATTACTTGTGTGCCTTCAAGTTGACTCCAGCTTGTGGCAACTCTATCATAGGGCTTTCCTGGCTGTATTTATTCAGAGGATGTTTGCCACTGTCCTCCTCTTAGGATGAAAGTGTGTGTTATGGCTATTGTCATCCAGTAGGTTTCCATTTCTGAGCAGGGATTCAATCCGTGGACTCCTGGAGTCCTTGTCCAACTATAGCCCACTGGCTTCCATTGTATTGCTGTTAATATATAAAGCCATTTCTTCCCTTTCTTCAGATCTTCCAGACACGCCGGTTGACCTGGTGATAAACTGCTTGGATTGCCATGAAAATGCCTTTCTGAGGGACCAGCCTTGGTACAAGGCTGCTGTGGACTGGGCCAACCAGAACAGAGCCCCCGTTCTCAGCCTAGACCCGCCTGTGAGCGATGGGGAACAAGGAATCGATGCCAAATGGTCCCTGGCCTTGGGGCTCCCACTGGCCCTGGGTGATAGGGCTGGGCGGGTGTACCTATGCGACATTGGCATTCCACAGAAAGTCTTCCAGGAGGTGGGAATAAACTACCACTCGCCTTTTGGCTGCAAGTTCGTCATCCCTCTGCACTCGACTTAAAGTGGAGTTGGGGGGGAACCCTTCTGGCCTCTGGACCCCCTGAAGAGGAAGACAGAGCAGAATTGCCTCAGACCATATGACGGATCCTGACCATATTAAACTGTTTTTGACGCCTTAAAGATGCAAACGTTCTGGCCTGAGTTTCTTCCCGAAGAAACGTCAGTATTAAAGAGAACCGGGAGGGCTTGTGTTCAGCCAAGCCTTGGATGCGCCTGTGCCATTCATCGCATGAAGGAGCATCAGAGGGCCAGTGTCTTGAGCCAGCTGTGGTAGTTGGTGGTGGGAGAGGAGGGTGAGATGTTTTTGCAGACACACACAAGTATCCCTGCCCGGTCAGATGTGTACCAGACAATGTGATTCCTTTTTTTCTTTTTTAATTTCATGGGGGGGGGTTTTGTTTGTTTTAGACTGTATGGTTTTCAGGACTGGAAGGGGAAAAGGGTTTCTGAGGTCCCCTTTTCCTTGATGATCACATGGGAACAACTGCTGTGTTCCCCTCTTGTGCAGCTGTAGCCTCATTTTTCTCTTTAGTCCTCAAGCTTCTTGGGACTTTGGGCAGCTCTGTTTTGGAAAAGGCTTTGCTGGCCTGTTTTTCCTGCCATCAGCTTGGCATTCCTGAGGCAGCACTTATGTTCTTGACCCACTGGTAGCTCAATGTTGGCTTCCTTTTAGGTCAGAGGAGGGAATGGTAGCTTAGGGGATAATAAAAGGGTGTAATAAAACTGAGGAAGAAAACTACAGTAGACTTAAATATGCTGATACTTTCGTTCCTCCACAAGTCAGGTCCTGCCCTCTTATGGTAAGAGTCCACATTGCTGATGATCTGCTTTTTTAAAAAAGAAAATCTTAATATGTGGGCTGTGAATGAGAAAGAAGGGAAAGCATATTAAGGCTATGCAGTTCTCATTGGGAACATTTGGAAGCATATTAAGGCTGTGCAGTTGTCATTGGACATGGAAGCCACAGGGGAAATTTCACATTGATAGGCACAATGTTCCATTCCTTCCTTGATTTGTCTGCAACAAGCACATAGCTTTACTCAAGTGAGGCAGTGAAACAGATGTGACATCCTCTAACTAGACACTGCTCCCAGGGAACAGAAGTAGTGAAACATTCAAAAGGCCCTGTGTAAACCATGGTTGTAGCAAACTCGTTTCTGTATGTGCCATCCCACTGAGACCTCTTGTGCTTCAGGCCTGAGCTTATATAACAACTCATCAGTTGTCATGTCTCAACTGCTGCCGCCTCCTTCCATAAGTAACCTTTTTTCATGGGGAAGGATGCTGGTTTTGTGTCGCTCTTGGGGAACCAGCCTGTTGCTGTAGGTGGCTTTGTTGTTAATCTTTGACTGATGCCAGCAGAACTCTTCCTTTTCTTTTTGTAGTTGGGCACTGTCCAGACTATCAGGGGTGCAATGCATTGTTGAAGTGGCAAGCTTGAAAACCTGCTAGCTCTGAGAAATCAACCGCATTTGACCTTCCATGTCTCTAAAGGTGCCATGCAGAACTCTTTCCAATAGTCACAATCATTAAACGGTGCAGTAAAATAGTTTTGCTTGTGAGCTGTTTTCCTTTCTGGTCCAGAGAAGCTACTAGTCTTGTTAGGGAGATGAGCCTGTGGGTGTGTGCCAATAATGGGTACATTTGTGGAGTTGGGAATGAGAAACTGGCCTTCCACCAAGGCCAGTAAAGATTTGTTGACTGTTGATCATACACCAAGATTCTTCTGCTAGAAACACATTAAAGTTGACCTTCCTAGATTTGATTAATGTTCTCTCTAGGAATCTCTATGTCCTCCAGTGCAGCTCTACAGGACCTAAAGATTCATATAGAAAACAACTCTATATGCATTTGTAGGTCCCCCAGTTCTGCCAGATGTTGGACATAGAGTTGTGCTGGAGATCCTAGAGATTTCTAGAGGTGTTCTTAGGTAAAAAAGATAATGATTTGGAGTCCCCCCCCCACAGGGGTCCTGCACCCCTAAGCCCACTGGACATTGCAAGTGGGCAAATTGCAATGTGCCATGAGGCCCATTATTCATTTTTCTCTGAAGCCACCATAACATCATCTAGGGTCCATGTGGTGCAATTCTGCCTATTTAAGCTGTGTGTGTGTGCTGTGACTTCAGGTCAGTTCCTGGTTGGACAAAAGGCCTCTCCTAGGGCATCCCTATACCTGGTGAAATTGGCCTCTTCCCCATAGCCAGCAAAGAACAAGGGCAGTTTTTTTAGTCAAAACATTTATATATTTTTAAGATGGGGAGGTGTAGTCCTCAAAGCATTTGTAACTTGGTTTTGCAAATATCAAGGAGACAACAGAACAAGCATGTGCCCATGAGGATGCAACAATTAAAGTGAAGCAAGAAAATGACTGAAACAGTTGCTTTCAAAAGGCCACATCCAACAGATTCTACTCCTTTCTCCACTTCATGTTTTCTGTTTGTTTTGCAAAGGAAAGGGACTGATAACAAAGGAAGGCAAGAAACTACTTTGGAAACTCCCAATGCAGATTTGTGGCAAGATATAAAACCACGGTTTTATTGTTAAACAGGAAAAAATCAGTAGAGTAGGGGAGCAAAAATAGCTGGACACAGTCATACAAGTAAATTATCAAACAATATGAAACACTTTATTTCAACTTTACAACATATAAATATATGAGACAAATCTGTGCTTTTGGATTGCTCTCTCCTCCCCTCCCATGCCCAGGGTCCACCTTGACACTGCACTGCCACCTTCAAATGCTGCGCTACAGAAGGGTCTCTGGAGTCTCCACAATAAAGGTCAGGCCAATTTCTGAGTATGTACATATCCTGCAGCAATCTCCACTCCTCTCCAGCTGTCATCTGCTCAGGTCCCTGCTTGAATCTCGGCAACTCAGCCGCCTCTCCTCTGGAGACAAGCCAGCAAAGAATGGGTGGAGCAGAGCTTCAGCAAACGTGATCCTCTGGGCGGGATCGAACTCCAGCATTTGTCTCATCAGATGAAATAGCTGCATGTGCTCAGAAGAATCCTGCAATAGGTATGTCTGCAGAGAGAGGAAAAAATCAGACACAAGTTTGGTATTGCCCTGGGATACTGAAGAGCTATCAACTTTAAACATCTCTTTGACACTTCATAACTATAACTGCCATAAGTCCAATTTATAGAATCTTGGTATTTTGAGGAATTAGGAATTCTCTACTATAAAACCAGGATTTCATAACATAGAGCTCTGGCAATTAAAGTGCTATTAAAGTCTTGTAATTGCGCAGTGTGGAAGAGACCTGGTGACTGGTTCTTACCTGAAGTGGTTTGCAATTTTCTTGGACATATCTCCCATCAGAGGTGTTCTCATCCCACACCAGGCTTCCTTTATGAAAATACTTCTGTTTCCTAAATACAGACACAAAAGACTGTTCAGCAAGATAAGATGCATGCAACAGGCTGTGTTCACCATCAAGAATTGAATCAAAATTGGGGCGCCCATTTCCCAAGTACTTCAATTAATCTAACATAAAATGCTTTGAAAACATTCAGCGCACTGACACGGTGCCTGTCATGAGACTATCAACAGGGCTCTACTGCCTGCTATGAATGCTGCTCTCCCCAAGAAATCTTTTGAAATCATATATAGTGCATTAAGAACAATTCCAGAGCATTAAGCATCTGGAATAAGTATTAAGTTGCCAACAAATCTCCTATGTGTAATCTATTTGCCCAAAATGTGTGTAATTAATCTGTGGTTAGCCTATTCACACTCTTCCAAAGAGGTCAAACCATATCCATACCGTGTTTTGCGGACCATATGTTGTGGGATTGGGCCAAGGATTTTCTCCATCATCACAAGATGTTCTCTATTTTCGTGAGTCTGTGGAATAAAATAAAAGTGACTACTCCTACCCAAGACAAACTGCAGTCATTCCCTCATGGGAAAGATTCTCTAGAAGTCAAAAACTTGTGTTCAAAATGTCATTGGACTACAATTACCATCATCCTGACAACTGGTAATACTGTCTTGGACTGATGAGAATTGGATGTTCCTTGACATATGGAGATAGTTTTTCTATCTCCACCCTGTAAACACTTACAACAGCACATAGGAATATGACTGAGACCACCTTTTGCTCTGATGTCCCTAACGTTGGAGCACTGAAGTAAAGTAACCATCTAATGTCTCACAGATTCAGAGCAACATTTCTCCCAGAGGCTCAAATGGAGCCACCTAACTGCCTGGAGAGGAAAGCAACAGAGCAATACAGTCAGCTTTCCTTATCCACAGATTTATTTTATCCACGGATTCAAGCATCCACAGCTTGAAAATATTCCCAAAAAGTATAAATTCCAAATAGTAAAACTTGATTTTTCCATTTTAAATAAGGGACACCATTTTATTATGCCATTGTATTTAATGGGACTTGAGCATCCACAGATTTTATTATCCATGGGGGATCCTGGAACAAACCCCAGTGGATAACAAGGGGCCACTGTAGTTTCTTGAAGGATTTCCAGAAACATGACAGGCAGTGAGAACCAAAGAGCAATCTCCCCATACAGCTGCTGTTCAAATGTTTTAGACTTCATCTCCTGTCAGTCCTAGCCAATAGCCAGGAATGTTGGGAGTTACCATCAAAAGCAAGGAAGGCGAGAGGTTGCCTTAGGAATTCAAGCAAAACTGTTATCAAAGGAGCATCACTGGACCCACATACAAGGTGAGGTGTCCCCCTTCAGCTAATACTATGTTCAACCCTCTACAGAACCAGGCCAGGCCTGTGATCCACCCTGGATTAATTCTGTTCCAAGTTCAGCAAGTCTGTTCTGTTTTTTAACTTCTCAGCTCTTTGCCAGTTTGGATTTGAACATCGAGCAAAAGCAAATGGTTTCAAGCTGAAAAGTGCTCACTCAAGACCAGTAATGAAGTGGAGTGCATCTAGGAGTACTGCAATTTCTGTACCTGAAAAAGTGTGAACCCACGGTAGTACTCGAACAGGATGCAACCAATGCTCCAGACGTCACACGGCTGAGCCCAACCAAGCTCTGCAAAGGAGAGTAAAGAATGAACGCTGCTATTTTTAATAGCCATTCTCACCGAAATGCTTGTATGTTATTCTCTTTTTCTGATTTTCCTGTTTAACCATAACAAGCAAATAAATAAAAATCCATGAGGTGATCCACCCAGAAAAGACTTCCCATGCAGAGTCAGGTTTTCTTAAAATCAAGAGAACTGTGCATTTAACTATTCTGTTGACCTCAATAAAACAAGATTTAGCATTCATTCTTGGGCTCTATTCAGTCTCCTCCTGCCTATTTCTTAACTCAGGTGTGCAAAGAGCCCCAGGTATTTTTTGACTGCAGCACCCATGACACTTCAATATTACCTACACTAAGTCTCATGAGAATTGAACTATCCACCCATCCTTACTTACAGGCACTAGAGGAGTAAAGATGCTATTGTTTGGGGGGGGGGGGGAAGGCAAGAAGAACTGTTCTCCTCGTTCTCAGCAAGGCTGCTGTTGTGGCAACTTTAGAAGAAACAACAAAGTGTGTGTGTGCACACACTGCACGTGTATTCATGTACACACACACACATACAAACATGAGAGAAGTGGTTCTGTGTTCAGGAAGTGACAACTGCTTGTGTGTGAATATCCAAGAAAGGTGGAATATCAAATAAAATTCTAAAAATATATGGAATGCCCACACTTGTGTACTGAATGGCTTTTTTGTAGCTGTCATTACTGTGCCAACTTCTGGCTATTTTAGGGACTGTACCTCTACTTGTTAATAAGAGTACGAGAAATTAGGGACACCTTTTAAAAAATACCCCATTCAAATATATCTGCTTTTTAGCCATCTGATAAGATTTGTTTCAAGATTACTCGGGGTGGAAAGGTGATGCAGGTTTACATTTGCCTCTTAACTTTCTCAATCATTTTGTTGATTGATCCTACTCCCAGGCCATAATGTAAATATAATAAAGAATAATCACTTGGCATCGTGTGCAAATGTGCATCACAGCTTTGCCACCCTTTTTTGGGAAGTTACCGAAAAGTAAGTTCCAGAAAACATATTATTGTACTATAATGAGCAGTGATATGGAGAGTTACTCTCCACACTACTACATCTCCAGCTACAGCTACACAAACCGATTTAACTTGAGAGTAGATACCACCTCCCCTAGGTAAGCTCAACTCAGGCAGGCTAAAATACCAGAAATAAAGTCCAATTTCTTATTAAAGGTCCACTGCATGCTTATAGTTGTGATGTCCCAGTCCTTTTTATTTCAGGTGCTTCTTTCCAAAGTCCCTCAGATTTGAAGATGATTTTTGCTCTATTTAACATAGTGCCTCAGTGTAAACCAAGTGGAGACTGAACCTTACTCACAGTTCTTTTGTGCCACACCTCACTCCAAAAAACCATAGCAGTTAAAGTCAGCTCACCCAAGATCACCTCTGGTGGGCGATAATGCCGAGTAGCCACAATGGTAGTGTGATGCTCATGGTCAAAAGTGGCACTCCCAAAATCTGCTACCCGGATCCATGTGTTCCGGATGGCCTTCTCCTCACAGCTCTGCAACAGACAAGACATGTCCCAGCTCCGTTCAGTTGCCTTCCAAAAAATGAGGACATAAAGGTAACAAATAATAACAAATAATAACTTCTACACACACTGTCCTATAGATGGCCATTTCCCTTCAGAATAGAAAATAACTGAGCAGTTTTGTATCCTTCCTTCCCATTCTCTAGTCTAGACTATGTGACATGCTAAGGGCTACCATTTTTGGAACTTGTGCTACTGAGAGAGGAAATGACTAAATCATCAGTTCTTACAAATTCACGATCTCTTTTATCCTAACCTTCCCAGCCTCAAATCTGGGCCTGCTTGCCAGACTAAGTGTCAATGTTCTAACCAGCAACTCAATAGCACCCACCACTAATAATCCTACCACATCCAAGGGGGGAGGACAATCCACAATTTCCACACTCTCAGAAGAAACCTACCTTTTTCTCATTGTATAAGGTATCAAATTCTGAGTTAACAAACAGGATGTTTTCAGGTTTGAGATCAGTATGCGTTAGCTGATTGTCATGGAGAACTGCAATAAAGTGGAAGGGAGAGAAGAGGATTTAATAACTTACATTCCTGCTACACACTTAGTCTCAGTACTGAAATCAACATTAAAAAGGGAGCTGAACTGCTAGAACGCCCATTCAGAAGTACAGCTCACAGAACAGCCTTCCTGAAACCAGTGCCTCCAGATGTATTAGGACCAGGTCTGCCATAAACCATCAACCAGCATCATTAAGCCAGGTCCGAATGTCTGTGATTTTCAAAAATCCTTAATGTATACAATTTTCTCAACTGCTGTACCTGCAAGGCAGTTGCTAGAGAATGTGTACATTTTGCAACCATTTGAAGAAGAATCCTGTTTTAAAGGACACAAGGCAGACTTCTTGACTTCAGGTGTACTAGTGTAGTATAGGTATTTTTCAAGTAGTTCTGGTGAATATAAGGAGTAAGACTGTGAATAGATTGTAAGTAACTGCAAAAAAAACAACACCAAGGAATGTGCCATTAAGAGACTGTCAGGGTTCCTTCCTGTGAAAGGATGGAAAACGAAAACCTCTTGCACTTTATAAACACCCATCTCTTTTTCCCAACTAGTACTAGAACTTTCCCCTCTATTTTTGTTTTGCATCTGTTATTCAACTGTATGCTATTATTTTAAAATTGTAAGTATAAGAGTATGGTAAAATCAGACTGCAAGAAGGTGACACAAACTATAAGGAATATCAAGAACTTTATGCAGAAGTGAAATAAAGTTGAGTAATCTGGGTACTCTTTTCACACAAACAAAATTCTAGCTATGTTGGTTGGAGAAATCTGGGAGCAGCAAACCAAAAAAGTGACTGTTATGAGTATAACACACACAGTACTTACACTTCAAAGCATGGCAGAGCTGGTAAGCCATGTGTCGAATCTGGGCGAGGGGGTATGGCTGGAAGTTATTCTCTTTCAAGAATTCAAAGGTGTTCTTGCCCAGAAGTTCAAATGCAATGCACATGTGTCCATGGAAGTTGAACCAGTCTGACATCAGTACACATAAACTGAACCCAAGGAGAAAAAAGAACAGACTGTGGTTCCCCCAAAAAACAGTATTATTTATTCATTTTCTCTCCAAGACAGAATTACTATCTCATCCCATTCTCTATCCATATAGGGCTGCCTTAAAGAATCCATTTCCCCACACACTAAGCACGACTCAACAATGTTAGTAGACATCTGGGGAAAACTGGCAACTGGATTTAGTACAATAGGCCCAGCTGCTTTGAGGGGAATCCCAACTGTCAAAAGATCCTACTTCTTAAAAAGAAAGAAGTACACTTGCATGCTCTGAAGTTCCACCTATGCATAATAATGACACTTAAATTTCTAAAAACCAAAAGGATTAACAGTATGGTTCTACCCTAGTCATCGGTCAAGCTACTGTTGGAGAAAGATACCATCTCTTTTTACATTGTGATCTTTTAAGAAGAAGAGCCAAAATCAAACATATCCAAATGGGCATGACTTACTGTTTATTTTCCTTGTCCTTTTCCTTAATTTTCTTCAGAACATTAATTTCTAGCCTGGCTGCTTCACGGTATTTGCCTACATTTCGAATAATTTTCAAAGCTACCAGAGAGTTGCCTCTAGAAAAGGGCGAGAATGGAGAAGTGATGAGATGCAAGTAACAGCAAATGCAGATTTCTAATAGTTCAAGTGCAGCAATTAAAACTCACCCCTTACATTGACTTCTGAACCCAGAGGAAGCAAATCCCTTTCTTTCCCCTCAGCTATTATAAACATTTGAAGGGATGTGTGGGTACAGCATTTGTCATCATTATATAACACAGCCCATAGGAAAGGTCCTGATATGGCCACAGTTTGGAAGAACCAAATTTCAAATTTCTGCCTCGCTCAAGCAAGAGAAAGGCCCAGTGCCAGGAAGTCCTTCTGGCTCAGCAAGGTCTAGAGTTTTCCTTTGAGGCAGGGAGATGCCTCACATCCATTGGGGAAGATTGCTCCTACATAGGGGAAGTACCCCAGATGGCATGAAAAAATATTTCTGTCCTCCTCACAAACAATTAAGGCCAGTGACAACTGAAGTCTAATCAAGGTGAAACTCATTTTCTTCTTCTTGCTTGGCATCGGTTGGTTTGCACTTGTACTATTTTACTGTTATTTTGACTGCAAGATTCTTTTATTTATGACAACTCTTAACATGCTATAGTAACCCTTTACTGATGAAGACTGAGTTTAAAAGGTGCATGAAACCCTACACTTCAACAACTTTCCATTTACCTCCCTCCAGATGTGATGGACTACATGGCCAATAGGCATATATCTGGAGGATACTAGATTGGGAAAGGCTCCCTCTCTTCAATTCTTATCTGTCAAAGATGTTCCATGTATTATTTTCTCCTACATAACTCTCTCTATATAGCAGCGCTGCAGAGGACACTGAACCACTAAAGCCTTGTATACCTAGAAATTTAAGATTTTCAGAAATTTAAGCCATAGAGAGAACAGTTTACTCCATTTTTCCAGGGGGAAAATAGGCAAGTTTTGAGATTGAGAAAAAGTACTATTAGCAACCTTTATAGATTGCAAGTCACTTTTTTACTTCCCATATAACTTGGCTTGGTATAAAAGTATCATGTTGGATATATTAAAAGTAGTTTTTTTCAGACAGTAATTACAAATTGAATTCATTTATTTATTTTGTTACAGACTGTTACATGGTCTGAACTGTAAGGAACACCTCATCTATAAGAAACCTCACTGCTCTTGTCAGTTTATGGAGAGCAAGTAAACAAAACATGATAAAACCAGAAGAAACCATCAAGATGAGTAAAATCAAAACTTATTTTTCCTACTCTAGTTCTCCATAGTGCCAAGCAGGCAAAAAGCACGCATCCCCATAAAAAGAACTGAAAAAGAAACCAACACCAGAATTTGCAATGCTGTGAGAAATCAGCCTGCTACATTACTTTTAGAAATAATGTGGGGAGTAAAAAGATGCTCACCTTGTCTTACTTTTTTTTATTCATTATTCTAAAATAAAATATTCCATAATCCATTTTCCCCCATTCTTCCAGGAAAAAAGGCTTTTAGTGGAGAGGGGTTTCTATTGAATTTTTGCAGACTGTCCCCTTTCTATGGGTCTCAACTAACTGTGGCACAACAGGCCTGGAACCCAAGGTAACAGGC
>NC_056527.1:153511836-153531591 GCF_019175285.1 Sceloporus undulatus | reverse complement strand
AACTTACCTGGCATGGTCCACACACTCCACAACTTTGCCAAACGTCCCTTCACCCAGGCTCCCGACGATTTCATCTAGGAAAGAAAACAAAAGGAGACGTGAGTGCTGAGGACATCAAGAGTCTGAGGTCCTGCAATTTTACAGCATTCAAGTTTCAAGAAAGGCTCTCACTGCTACACTCTTTAAAACACAAGTGTCTACTTTCTGTTTCAGGCAATTACTGATCAGTCCATTTATAAGCAATAAAACACTAGAGACCCCTCCCGTACACTGAGAGCGATCTCGTCTAACATGGGGATAGAAAGTAGAGAGGTAAAGTTTTACGAAAGGTGGCTGTACATCGCTCTTGGAGCCAATCGCCGATCCTGCACACCAGGTGACCTTCCTTGTCATCTTCCACGCTCCTGCTGCGCTTATTGCTCTGTTGGCTTCTCTGTACACACCGCCCCCCGAAACGCCATCCGACCAATCGCACACAGCGGGCAGTTCCGAATGGCAGATTGAGTTGTCATTCAAAGGCGGAGAGACGACGATGCGTCGGTGGTTGGATTTTCCAGATCCCAGCATTTCATAAGGCACACAGCATATATAACGATAGGGATATTGCAAGGGACACGTCAAGACACAAACCGACTTCAAAACAAAAGTTAAAAAAACAGCTACAGGTATGTAAAGAAACTGATTAGCTATGGAAGGCAGGAGCCTTGCAGCAGTTCTGTCACCGCAGTTCTTGAGCAGGGAATGGCAGCTGGGAGGTGCCCAGTGACTGAGCAACCTCCCAAAGAGATCAACTGACCCCTCTTAAATCCCTAAGGGAAGACACAGCAACCAGCGCAGAAAGGAGGATTCAATGACAGCAGCTTCTCCATTGGCAACTGTGATGATGGGCAACCCAAAGGCAAGGCAGTTTTGTCAGTAGAAGCAGAAGTAGTACCCCCTCCACCTTCTAGTAACCCTACCCCATCATCTGTCAATTTTGGCAGATACCTTCCAATTCCAGCCTGATCAGCTCCAAGCAGCCCTGCCTGTAGGAAACCACTGCCACTTCTATGAACCTGCATCATCTTGCTTTCAATACCAACCAGAAATCACCCTTAGAAGAACTCTAAAAGCAGGAGCCATGTCCTATGCTGCAATCAGATAATTTATATGCTGCTGACCAACATTGTTTGAAATACCAAAAACCAAGTAAGATAAGACACATCAGACCCACTGCCTTCCTAAAGAAAGTGTCTGGTTTCCAAGGAAAAGCTTTTTAAAAATGCAGTATCATACTTGCACTGCTATTAGTTTCTACTGAAGAAGAGGACAGCTAATCAATCTGAAGAACTCCAAAACCTGGACAAATGCTCCCAATCTCTGCAGTTTTTTAAATTATAGCCTTTGAATATGCTGAGCTGCAAACACAGGTTATAGACACAGTGTCTGGCTCCCTCACTTCACCTCCCACCCGCTTTCACAGGAGAAATGGGCTACATACAAATGCTAAGAGTGCCTGAAATGAAGAGAGGGTTGAGACAATCCTAAAATTGTTAAAGAAGGTTTACCATACTGAGGCAGTTTAAATCACACCAATCAATTATCATACCCTTAGCAGCACCACATACATCTCTGGGGAAAATGGCCAAAATAGGGATCCACAGCAAGAATGGGGATTTAAATTATTAACCTCAGTTTCAAGACATAATAAGCAAATGTGGATGGGTAATTTATAAAAAGGAGAACAGACTACCACTAGAAATCCCATCATAGCTATGCGCATTAAACTATACACCAATTAGAGAACTTGCAATTCTTGATAATTGAAAGATGCAAAAAATAGTAAAACAAAGAGGAATGCTGGCTCAATATTGATCATCTCTGTGGCTTGCAGATCAATAAAGGGATGGAGCTGTACTTTGTCTGAATGTGGCTTCACTTCATGTGAATTTAAATAAAAAATATACTAAATAAATTGTGTTTTGCAATCCAACAATGCCAAAACCAAGCTGAGGCCTGGAAACGTAGACTGCATGTACGCCTGCACAACTTCCAACTCAAGAAGCCAAACACACCCACTAACTATGGATTGTGGCTTGTTAGATGCTCAACATTCCCTCTCCTGATGTGTATTAAGTCCCTGTTAAGCCATCATACATTATTTGAGGTCTGCATGGGCCACAAGTTGTGCTGACTAGTTATACTTTAAGTAGGACAGTTTCTTCCAGGAACAATAATTCTGAGCTGTGGGAAAAGACGGTATGGTCTATACCCTTAGTAGTCTTGAGAAATTGATCTGACACAACTTGTTTATGCCCTGGGAAGGTGACGGTACTGGTAGAAATATCCTACTGCAATAACAGAGGACTGCATAGTGCCACGGAACAAAACTATCAAGAAGCACAGCATCTATATTTGAGTGATCACCATGTCTGCAAAACAAAAGAAGTGGCACAACCAATATGAACTATGTGGACTGATGTCCCCAGACTGACTCTCATTATGTACCATCTGTGATTTCACCCTCCCAAATCATCTTGAAAAACACAGACTTCAGTCTTGACCACTACAGATATTTACTCTTCTCTAAGAACACCATGAAGAACAGCTAATGTGTCACACAACTGCAAGAAATCTTAACTGTAAACTGTATTAAGGAGAAAGAGAGGGATTAGAAGTACTCACCCAATGTTATTCAAAGCTGTAAAAGAACTAGAATTTAGTTAAGGCCCTGACCAATCCTGAACTCATTTTGGATGCTACTCACCGAGGAAGTACTGCTACAAGACCTGGTCCTGCGTTTCCGGCAGCGGTGCTGGTGCTTCCTTGTCCGGTGACGCTCTCTCTCCCGTGATCTCCGCTGATGGCGTGAACGGCGAGCAGAGTAATAGTCTTCTCCAAAAGAAGGGCTTCGTTCTTCAAACCTGTAGACGTCGCTTTCCGTTCTGTCCCTGTACCCTCTCTGATAGGGCATTCTGTCCTGGCTGAATTGCAAATAAAAACCTGATTACAAAACAGAAATGGGGTGTGGGACAAGAAACAACCCACACTACCCGACAACTAAACAGCACTGCTGTGTGGTAAACGTACTGCTCTTTCACTACAGAGGAGGAAGAGATTGCTATGGTACAACAGTGGCCCAGCTTCCCAAAACCAGTAAGTATACTGAATAAACCAAGGAGATTCTGAACACATCAACCTTTTTGCATGATTACCTATCCATTACTACACGCTGTGGAAACCATCCACCCAATTCTTCATTTTTGAGAAATGATTAAGCCAATATATTTCACTTCATAGCTGAGAAGCCAATTTTATTTTTGGCTCCTTATTTTGAATGCCACTTGTCAGAGAAAGGAAGTTGAGGGACTTTGTTATACATATCCATGCCTTAACAGAGGCCCTTCTCAGAGCATGCTCTTATCTTTTGAGGTAGGAAAGGGTAGACTACCGGTGAAATAAACTTCTCAGCTGTAGCACTCATTTCATGTTCTTCTCAGGCACCATCATTCTAGATTTTATTTAAAACCTGCAATCCACCCTGAAGCTATGACTGAAGGGCAACACATACTTTTTCACCATCACTGCTCTCACCAGCTGGACAGAGCTGGGAAGACTTAACCTATGGGTCACTCTCAACAAGTGAAGAATAGAAAACAGTAATTAAAGAGCAATATTCCCAGCCCCACATTTGTTGCATTGATCAGACTATGGGATACAGCAAGCAGGGCTATAGTTGCAAGCTTCTTAAACTGGGGAAGAAGTTCCAACCACTTGATCAAGCACATGCGCCCCACAATAATTCACAACAGCTTTTCAAAATCTTGTTCAGCATTCCCAGTGCTACTGTAATACCAAAGTTTAATGCTACCAAAACAAAACAAAACAAAAAAAAGCCCAAGCATTTCAAAATGCAAATTAGTTTGTAGTTCATAAAAAAGCATGTTCAGCATTTCTATTGCATCTTACAAGATGCAAAGTATTTAACAATACTTAATTTGTCCCCACAAACCTAAAGATTTATAAGGTAATATACAATGACTCTAAATTAAAGATCTTTGTAGGAGACCAAAGATTATAATCTGGGTGTCTCAAATCTACACTGAACTCTCTGAAATGTATCAGAACAGGGGCTTTTAAATGGAAAATGCAGGTTTGACATGTCTTTTTGACATGAAACAGGCCAAATATGATCTCTAATGTCCATGCCAAAATAAATATTCCTTTCTTCAAGAGAAATCCAAATGTTCCTTTGTCAATTTCTCCATCAAAGTTTGCTAGGCTAAGAGTCCAATACTGTTCTCTCAGTAATAGCTGAAATTGGTGATCATGCTGCTAAGACAGCCATTAGGCTACAACTGTAAACCACGGCTGACCTTTGGAGCTCCCTTCTTCAATTTCATCTATCCCAGCTGCAATGTCCTGCTATAGAGTGGCCCAATGAAACCCTATGGAGGTTGGAAACATTTAAAGCTGAGAGGAATGTGTCCCACTTCTCAGTCCCAGAGTTTATTTCAGGAAGGACACTGCTGACACGTACCACACACCAACTCAAGTCGCTGTCCCCAACTGTGGCATTTCTACAGATTGAAAGTGGTTAAAATGGATACATTTCTCACCTGTCTCAGTATCTTCAGACAATGTATTAGCTTAGGTGGTTTGCATGGCTGGGGTACTAAAGCTATCCCTACTGTACAAACACATCCCATAGCCTTTCTGGGCAAGTAGGCAATAACCCTTCAATGCAGCAACTAGTATCTGGCAATATATTACTTGAGAGGGTTATTTAAACATGGAGGTTCCACTGACAGGCCAACATTCCTCTTTAATTTTCTAATCCCTTACTAAGGCCATCTAAGCTAATAGTAGGCACAACACCTTGGAGCTGTAAATTCTATAAATGAAATTCCTCTGAAACATCACCTTTTTGGCTTCTCCTATATAATTATTTTTGCACAGAATACACTCTCTTGCTGCTATACCTGAGAAATGCAGTTCCACACATTCCTATACATTTATGATAATTACACTTGATTCCATTTTTCTGACTCCCACAATAAGTTAAGAGACAGGAGCACATATCCTGCCAGTAAGTGACCAAGCAGCAACTTGTTTTTGTCTTTGCAACTGTAAGTAGGAAAATGAAAATAGGTTTCGGGGATGCGAAACCTCCCACATAACCTGAGAGGTCATGTGGAAAGAGAAAACATCTAAGCCTTTTTTAAGCCTCAGGCATCTTTGATTTCAAATTAACAGAACTATTGGAGAACTATTCAAGTACAAACTGTACCAATACAAATGCTTCCTCCAAGCAGCTCACCTTCTAGAACGCGATCTCCTTGATAGATCCCGGCGACTTGGGTATCGTGCTCTTCCTTCATGGTGCTCTCTGCTGCGAGACCGCCGCCTCTTCCACCTGTGGCTCATGTAGGGCTCCTGCTCCGGAGAGCGATAGCGCTTACAGTGATGCATCTGGACACACAAAGGAAGTTCCTCCGTAAACACCGGGTGAAACACCTCTCCAGCAAAACAGGCTTAACTCAGCAATCTTGGCCCACAGCATTTTGCCACTTTTCACAAGCCTCACAAACCTTACTATGTTACAAGTGTTACGTTTCTGAAATACCTTCAGGAGAGTTATATCAGTGTGTTATGAAATTCAAGAATACTCACAGGGCCTTTGTGACATAAACAGACCCACCAAGAGCTATCGTTTTAAAGGTGTAGTATCCATTTTACAAACTCCTGTAACCCAATCAGGTTAATAAGAGGCATTTTTCTATTCCATTTTGCACAAAATACATTGCATTGAGGGGCTACTGCAGTAGAATGCACCAATGCGCCTATCTGAGAAGCTATGCTTAAGGAAAGAGCTTTCAGGACCGCAAGTTAGATCAGTTTTGTTGCTGTCTTTGACAGAAAGGGCACTGCCAAAACAAAAACAGAGTAAGAGCTGCCAAATGTACAACAGCTTAAGTGGTAGAGAGAATTCTGGATCAGCCAGATGAAAGCACCTCAGGACTAGAAAGAATAGCTATACAGTACAGTATTTCCTCCATATAATGAGACTTACTTCAAAGTAAACATACACAGCATCAGGCTTAAAACTGCTCAGAACAGAGCAAGACTCCTGTGGCCTTCCAGATGTTTTCAGATTGCAACTCCCATCAGGTCTACCAATTGTGTAAAAATGCTGAGAGATACAGCCCTGTAAGATCGGGAGGGCCACACAATTGCCTTCCTGGCTGAAAATGTGGGGTACAGAATCTAGAGATCCTCCTGATCAACATTCTCTATCAGTTCATTGATAGTATCCTTGGTGCACACAGGTAGTATATGCCTCCTTTTATTGCAACTGACCATGTTGAAGAATAGGCCATCAGCATTTTAATAGTTCACAATGAACTTCTACTGATTCTGCAGAACAACTCCATTTTGTTTTCAGTGAGCACGAAGCAGTAGTCATAGCTTTCAGCATTGCACCTTAATTCAGACACAGTATAAAGCCAAGATTACGCTTGCTTAATCTCTACTTTGGAAAAGAGTGGACAAGTCCAACTGCTGCTGTGCCACAGCCCAATATAGTCTAAATATTATCATCACCACTGCCCACTTTTACCCCAACCTTCTTGGGGAAAGATACTAAGAGTTTCTGCAAGTATAAGACTGTGGCCTGGATTCCTTATCACTGCAAGGCAGCCTTTCAGATTATCTTTTTGTAACCATACATTATATACTATAAACCAGCAGCTAAGCATATAAGTGACATTCCTATTTTTATTGTCAAAGCATCCAATCAACCCAGGTTCCAGGATCAAGAATTTTATTAAGGTCAGGGATGAAAATCGATAAAAAAGGGGAAAATATAGGATGGGAACATACAGTAATTTACACTAAAATTAAGAGGATGCCTGGGGACCCTGGGTGATTTTTCCCCAAATAAACCAAGAGTTGTAGAATAGTGACATTAATTTCATTCACCTTATTTCTGTATGGCTTTTGTCTATTTTTGTTTATTGGGGTTATTTAATAAGTAGAACCCTGCCTTATTTTATCTTGATACAGTGGACTTGCTTACTACAGATGTTTATGTTGAACTGTTTTTATCCATATGACTACAAAAAGAAATGCAATGGATTGTTTAAGACAAAAAATATGTGTTGTGCGTTCCTGTGTACTTTTTGTGACCTTTCGCTTTTAATCATGACTAGTACCTGTGTTTCATATTATTGGATATCAACTGTTTTGGGATTTGACAAAACCTTCTTGCTGAAATATCTGGACCACAGTCTAGAATGTTTGAAGGATATTGAAAACCTTGCATACAAACTATTACTTCTGTATCAGCATGCTTCTCATTGACATTAAGCTCTGAAATCAGCTTTTTAAAAGTACTGCCATCTTTAAACTCTCTTGGATACTTATGAGGTAAAACAACCCATTTGATTCTGCCTCAGTTTCCTGGTTCATTCAAGGAAATTCCCTGCAAATGTCAGACTTTTACCATTTACAGTCTTCCTTCTGTACATAAGCCCTTGGAACAAAAAGTACTTCCTCAAAGTAGCTGAATTATTCATTTGTGGCATGATTATTTGTCCCAGGAAATATAACACACTGGGATAAAAACAGGACAACCAAAAATAATTCATGGAGGTAGATCTGAGTAGCCATACAGTTTACTGTCTAAAGTTCAGGACACAAAAGTATCCCCAAAGCTCTACTGGTTTTTGCCACAATGGTGCTTTCAAAACAAAATCAAACCCATGTTAAAGTACTGAGACAAAAAACATCCCAGCAAAACATCCCAGCAAGCAAGCCAAATTAACACACTGTTTTCATGATTATATGTAGGACTTCATTTTGGAAGCATTTTATTACCCCAAGATAAAATGAATGTGGCTTAAGCTATGCCACAAAAAGCAATTATACCAGTTTTGTTGGTTTGGCTGCATGGTGATTAAGCTTCAGCCTTTTCAATCCACCCAGGGCTGAGCTGAAAAGAGCAAACTGGTTAAACAATGGCATGCCACTCTGAGACCTGGTCTTTGTCTTTCCCCCCTATCTGCCCCTCTTGATTTCAGATACAAGAATATGGGTGAATGTGGAGAAAATAACTGGGAGGGGAGATTAGTGTTTAGATTTTCTAGCAAATACTAATTCCAATCCAATGTGTACATGAGCCTTCAAGTCATTTGTCAACTTATGGCAACCCCATGAATTTCATAGGGTTGTCCTAGGCAAGGAATGCTCAGAGGTGGTTTTGCCAGTTCCTTCCTCTGAAATATAGCCTCCAGTACCTGGTACTGGTTGCTGGTCTCCCATTCAAGTACTAACCAGGCCTAACGCTGCTCAGCTTCAAAGGCACCAGATGGGATCTGGTGCCTTGAGGATATTTAGGCTGACACCCAACTAAATTGTACTCATACAACTAGGTTCTAGAAAAAGGATAAAAGTTTAGGGTCCAGTAAATAAGTCTCAGCTTATTATTTAATACAAGTATCTCTTGCACACACGCCCACGTGTTTCTGGAAATGCCAATTTGATAGCTGGTAATGGAAATGCCAATATCAATATGTTCAGCTCTTTCAGTCAGAGTAGATATTGCAAAATCTCTGTGACCAATCTTCCCTGATTCAGAGATCTCAAAATCCTGCATGCAATTTTGTTCCTCTTCAGTTGGTCTAATACAGCTAATACTAAAATAGTTGGCCCTCCTTATCCACTGATTTTTATCCACTCATTCAAGCATCCACAGATTGAAAATATTCCAAAAAAGTATACATTCCTAATAGCAAACCTTGATTTTCCATTTTATATAAGGGACACCATTTTGCTCTGCCATTATATTTAATAGGTCTTGAGCATCCATGGATTTTCTTATAGCCAATATATCCTGCTCTCTCTCTCTTTCTTTCTTTCTTGTTAATAGTTCAAGTAATTATTTATTTAAATAAATTAATCATCTTTATAAAAGAATATTTAGGTCATGTTTATTCTAAATTGTGAAAAGATATTCCATGTTAAATTTAGACATCCAACAACCCCTAGCCCTGGAAAAAAAGAGTTATCCAGCAATAATAAGGCTATTTCTTTCTTTTGCTGAACAGGAAACATCAGCAATATTGCACTGCAAGCTGTGTTTCTGAATGCTTAAAACGCAAAAAGGAAACATGTCACAGAATGCACACATTCTGGTTGGACCGGATGGCCCTTGTAGTCTCTTCCAGCGCTATGATTCATATAGGGACAGACCAAGCATTCAGGTTTATTTCTGAAACAAATGAATATGTTTAAGAGTCAGCAGAGAGAACATTAACATTAGGTATGCTCAAACGTTTCTTTTTCTTCTTTGAATGAAGGAAAAAGCTAGTATTCGAGGGATTGTTCATGACCAGAAGCACAGTACAAGTCTGGCTGAAAACTACTCTTTGTATGCCAAAAGCAACTGGCAATATTTACATTAGCAATCACTGCTCCATATGGTTCAAAGTGCAGCGTTTTCTAATCCACTTCCTGAGACATTCTATGGAAATCAAAGTATTATAAGGAACTAACATCTTTGCATCCTTTAACTGAAAACTGTCTTGTTAGATAACACCAATGTGCTTTATCCAACACTTCCTCCAACAGTACTACCAGAAAGGCAGTAAAACAAGCATGGCGATGCTAAACCATTCCCTGTTTCTTTCCTACCTATTACAATAATTGTAAATGCTCACATTTTAGCTAGATAGCAGAAAAACCAGCAGCCTATCCTCCAAGAACTGAAGCTAACAATGCTAATGACACAATTCAGAAGATCTTGTTTGTGTCCAAACAGCTACCACCTAATTTCATTATATACCCATAGTCTCTAGGGTTGTCCCTAATCTCTTTACACAATGTATGATGTTAAAAAGACACAAATGTTTATCCATCCACTTTGAATTTAAAAAAATAAATCTAAAATTGGACAGGGTTTGCTAGAATCAATGATTATTCTCAGTCAAGAACCTCTGTCCAAATATTAAAATTTAACCACCAATTATTATTTTTTAAAAATCCTTAGGGTCTGAGAGATATGGGACTACACAAAGGTATGCCTAAACATTACCTTTCACTCTATTCATCTATTTTGCTTCCTATTTGGATTCAGCAATAACGCATCCCACAAGGGATTCATAAAAGGCCATAAAGGATATGAATATTGCTGTTCCAATGAATAAGGCAGAAATTTCAAGTACTGTATATAATGTATAAGTCTAGAAATTTTAGTCAAAAAATTGACCCCAAAAAACTAGGTTGACTTATCCACGGGTCGATGTAAATTCTATATTTTAACTCTTATTAAAAAGGGAACCATCCCCTGATGAAAGGCAAGAGAGCAATTTGCCCTGGAAGCACTGACCTCCCTTTACTCTCTCTCCCATCCAGCCTTTAGTGTGAGCCAAAACAGTTATGCTTGCCATAATTTTGTAGGCTTTTTGGCATTGTTTTCCTTTGCTTCATCATTCAGATCCATTGTTGCATGTCCCAAAGTTTTGCCCTCGACTTATCCAAGGGTCATATGAAAATCCACAATTTTGCCCCCTAAACCTGCCCTCGACTTATACATGAGGTTGACTTATAGTCAAGTATATATGGTAAATAAAAATCCCAATTCTTTTGCCTCTCCTGTGAAACCTAAAAGCATCATTCACTTCAAGTATCATTCCCTCTTTCACATTCTGAAATCTGTTTTTGGTCCACCGCAGTCAGTATGGTAACATGAATCTCTAGACAGACAGACAGACAGACATATATATAGAGAGAGTCTTTTTGAATATATATTTTTTTAAAATTGTATTACCAAGCTATTTTTATATTAAAAAATCAAGCTGACTGAATTTCTTTTTAAAAACATATTCTCTCAACATGCCTCTTCCAGTCTAGTTTGGGAAATGGTTCTACTCTCTTTTCATAAACAAGCAGCTGCAAGTCAACTAACTGAGGAGAAGGATCATTTCACCCACTCCATTCCCATCTTTCAAGTTGTCTTGTGCTTCATCTGTTAATTAAAAGAGAAACAATATCAAGCCAAGAATGTGTTTTCAAGCTTCCTGCAAACCTACAGATACCCCATGAATTCCATAGGGATTGCTGAGGCAAGGCACATGCAGAGGTGGTTTGCCATTGCTCTCCTCTGAAACACAGCCTCCAGCACCCAGCACTGTATTCCCCATCTGAATAGTTATTAGTTCTTATTTATTTAAAGTATTTCTATATTGTCTCCCACAAGAGCTCCTGAGGTGATGAACAAATAGAACCCAATTAAAACAATGACAGAAAAACATTTTCAAAACACATTCAAATACTTTTAAAAATCTCCTAAAATCAATCTAAAAACAGTCCTTGGACTTAGTTTAAGTACTAACTAGGCCCAATGCTGCTTAGCATCAGGATATTTAGACCCTACTGGACTGTGTCACTTATGTCCCAAACCCACTGCAGAAATAATCTAGTTTGAGGCCATTTTAATTGCCCTGGCATAGTGCTAGGGAATCCTGGGAACTGTAGTTTATTATGGCACCAGAGCGTTCTGACAGAGGCGGCTAAATGTCTCACAAAACTACAGTTCCCAGAATTTTCTAGCCAGGGCAGTTAAAGTGGTCTCAAACCGGATTATTTCTGCAGTGTGATGAAGCCAAAGAAGACATAAGCCATACTCATAACAGAGAAGACGCCGTCAAAGAGCTCCTCTTCCCAGAAAGCCAGCAACCTTCTGAAGGATCGCTGAGGAGAACACTGTGATCCAGGAACGAATGGCTGAACCCGTGGCTTTCATAAATAAATGAACAGCACACGGTGGGTCCAGAACAGGCTGTTCATTTAAAACGAACGATGGCCACTTCCATATTCAATGAGGTGGGGAAGAACCTTTACATTTTAAAAAAGTTAAATATCCCTTCCTGCAATGCCAAAGAAGTTAGGAGATGGCTAGTAATAGATTTAAATAAGTATAAGTGCCAGGTTCATCTCACCCAGTGATAATGAAGCATTACGACAGGATGAGTCTCCCATATCCGGAGTTCCAAAACCCAAAGTACTCCAAAACCCAAAAATTCCCACACAAGGGGCTGAGACAGTGACACCTTTGCTTTCTGATGGCTCAATGTACGTACAAATACTGTATATAGAGAGATCTTGTAGCACCTTTGAGACTAACTGAAAGGAAGAAGTTGGCAGCATCAGGAAAGACTTAGGAACTGGGTATGATTAGATGGGAAAAGAGCCATTTAAGAGGTGATATGATAGCCCCATTTAAGTATTTGAAGGGATATCATATTGAGGAGGGAGCAAACTTGTTTTCTGTTGCTCCAGAGAATAGGATACAGAGCAACGGATGGAAGGTACAGGAAAAGAGATTCCAGCTCAACATTGAGAGGAACCTCCTGACAGTAAGGGCTGTTTGATGGTAGAATATATAACCTCAGAGGCATCTCCTTCTTTGGAGGTCTTTAAACAGAGGCTGGATGGCCATCCGCTGGTTGGACTGGATGACCTTGTGGTCTCTTCCAACTCTATGTTTCTATAAGCCTTTGTCTATTTCCTTAAAAATCATCTGAGGAAGTAGACTTCATCCTACGATCGCTCATGCTGCCAACTTCCTTCTTTCAGTTAGTCTCAAAGGTGCTACAAGATCTCTCTAGATACTGATTCTACAGACCAACATGGCTATATCTTAAAATCCTAACACAATTGCTGTGTTTCGCACCTAATATTATTAAAAATATTGTGTCTAAAATTACCTCTGGGCTACGTGAATAAAGCACTGTATATGAAACATAAATGCATCCCATGTTTGGACTTGGGTTTATTTGTGTGTATACATATATATATGTGTGTGTGTGTCTGTGTGTATACATGCAAATATTCCAAAATCCCCCAAAATAATACTTACAATATATTATTAATATAGCAAGATGCCATTAGGCAATACTGACAATATCTATCTAAAAATAAAATAATAATAATTATTTATTATTATTATCTATGTGTCTGCCATCAAATCGCCTCTCGATTTATGGTGACCCCCTGAATTTCAAAGGGTTTTCTTAGGCAAAGAATACTCAGAGGTGGTTTTACCAGTTCCTTCCTCTAAAATATAGCCTACTGGCCGCTTCCCACCCAAGTATTAACCAGGACTGATGCTGCTTGGTTTCCAAGATCAAACCAGATTTGAAGCCTTTGAGATATTAAAGGTCATCACATATATCTACATATTCCAAAATCAAAATTTGGTGGCGTTAGGGGCACAGGACCCCCGTGAATGTGGAAAAACCACAAATAAAAAACACTATGTTTTTACCTGAGAAAACACCTCTCTAGGAACCTCTGGGTTCTATAAATATAATGGTTACATATAATGGCATAATAAAATGGTGTCCCCTTATATAACAGAGCAAAAACCAAGGTTTGCCTATGGGAATTTGTATATTTCTAAAGTATTTTCAAGCTGCGAATGCTTGAACCCATGGATTTAAAAAATCCCATGGATAAGGAAGGCTGACTGTATTATATTATCGTTATATTTATTTGTAGCCCGTTCCCCCTGAAAAAAAACTCGGCCTCAAATTGGTTTGGAGTCTAAAAACACAGGATGGTTTTAAAAACTGGCAATTAAAATGAAATTAAAGTATTGCAATATTAAAGCAGACCCTATTGTTGTGTGTGGGGGGGCATTTCGTGACAGGTTTCTTCAGAGGGGTTCGCCATGGCCATCCTCTGAGGCTGAGAGAGTGTGACTAGGCCTTAGGGCCATAGAGTTGGAAGAGACCCAAAGGGCCACCCAGACCAACCCAAATCTGCCATGCAAGAACTCTCAATTGAAGCATCCCTATTGACAGATAGCCATCCAGCCTCTGTTTAAAGACCTCTAAAGAGGGAGACTCCACGACTGTATATTACATTGCCAAACAGCTCTTACTGTCAGGCGGTTCCTCCTAATGTCAAGGTGGAATCTCTTTTCCTGTATGAAGTCAAAGGCTTTCATGGATGGTATCTAGTTTTTTGTGGGGTTTTGTGGGCTATGCGGCCATAGATTTTATTCCTGACATTTCGCCAGCATCTGTGGCTGGTATCTCTGAAAAAAAACTCTTCTAGAATATGGCCACATAACCCAAAAAAACCACCAAAAACTACCTTTTCCTGGAGCTTGCATCCATTGCTCCATTGGGTCCTAGTCTCTGGAGCAGCAGAAAACAAGCTTGCTCCCTCCTCAACATGACCTCCCTTCAAGTATTTAAACAGGGCTATCATATCACCTCTTATCCTTCTCTTCTCCAGGCTCAACATCCCCAGCTCCCTAAGTCTTTCCTCATAGGGCCTTATGGGTTCCAGACCCTTCAGCATTTTAGTGTCCCTCCTTTGGACCCACTCATTTCTCACCCTTTTTGAACTGTGGTGCCCAGAACTAAACACTGCTATAGCAATAGCAGCTTCACTTACCCAAGCATTCTCTAAGCCAGTGGTTCTCAACCTTTGGGCCTCGATCCCCATAAGCCCCGGTCAGTATGCTCATTGCTCAGGCATTCTGGGAGCTGAAGTCTCAAAGTATCTAGGGGCCCAAAGGTTGAGGGCCACTGCTCTGTGAGTTATTCCAAGTGGGGCCTTAGCAAAGGAGAATAGAGTGGCGCTATTTCTTCCCTTGATCTGGACACTATTGACGTAGCCTAGAATCGCATTGGCCTTTTGAGCTGCTGCATCGCACTGATGGGCCACGTTCAAGTCGGAAAGGACTTGAAGGCAGACGACAAGGGCTAATTCCCCCTGCATTTGGGAGAAGGGAGGCCCCACCTGCGCCATCCGGAGCCTCCTTCGCCTTCCTCCCAGCATCGCTACCGAGAAGCGTCAGCACTTTCCAGCCCTCCAAACCCGCGAGATTTGGGGCCCAAGTATCGCGCGACTAAGCTCCCCGCGACAGTTGTTGCCAAACAGGCCCTGAAGGGGCGTGGCTAATTAAGTATTCCTCCAATGGCGGAGGAGATGGGTAAGCCACGCCCCCTCCCTCACAGACTCCTCAGGCTTCGCTTCGGCCGACTAGGCCCTTCGCCTTCAGATTGAGGCAATTCCCTTTCCTTTCCCCACCGACCTTCTTCTTCCCCCTTCGCCCCGTCTACCGACCGTACCGAGAAACAAAAGGCGGCTTTCCCCTCACACCGCCGTTTCCGGCTCCTCGGCTCCCTCTGCGACTCTTCCTGCGACGGAGGAAGACGACGCCGCTATGCGCATGCGCACTAGGGCCTCCCCAGCACTGAGGGTGGAGCGACGAGACACCGCCTCCGCCGCCTACGTGCGGGCCAGAGCGGCTGACGTTTTCCTGTTTTGTGACGTAATGGGAAGAGCGTAATGGTCGCTCTAGCCCTCCGACTTTGTGGTTTTGGAGGACTGCGGCAAAAGCTAAGGGGAGCCAAAGAGGATGCGGTCTCCGTGGGTTGTCCCCACACTTCCGGCGGAAAGGCGGAAGCTATCAATGGCTGATAAATAAACAATTACATTGATAATTAATTAAATAATTAAAATTACATAAAATTTAACAAAATTAGCAATAAAAATGATTCTGTGATTCAGAACTACTGCAATGCAGATTTGTTCATTCATTCATTTCAATTGTAATTTTAAATTCTGCTATGTTTTGTTGTGTTTTGCTATTTCTGTGTTGCAATCCGCCTTGATTCCCCAGAGGAAAGGCGGAATAGATAAATAAATTATATTATTAATGCAGTTTGACACCACTTTAACTGCCACGGTTCCATGCTATGGCATTCTAGGATTGGGAGTTTTGTGGGATGTTGTCAGAGAGCTAGCTCTGGGCGCCCCCTCCCCTCCAGCAAACTACAGATCCCAGGATTCCATAGGATGGAGGCCATGACGCTTAGAGAGGTGTCAAACTGGATTAACCCTGCAGTGTGGAAGCAGACTAAGGGCCTTTTCACACTGGGATTTTTTGAGGGCAGAAGTAGGGTCAGTTTGCATTGGCCGATGTGTATTCAGGCAAAGTGAGGACAGATTGGATTACCACACCAGCCCAATACAATGTGCATTGGCCGATGCGCATCGGCAGCCTTGCGCATGCTCTGTGGGGCTCTGAATGGGTCGCAACATTTTTAACTTCTGGGGTGAAGAGTGAGCTCACTGTTTAGAGCGTTATATCACAAGAATTGCCGCCTTTTCATCCCCCTCATCCCTTTTTTCTTTTAAACCAGCCATTTCCTTCCCTTTCGACATTTCAGTATTTTAGCCATGTCTGGGACTCCTGCCATGAAGGCTCTTCAGCTCATGCTTGCAACAATTTCCATTCTGCTTTCCAGGTACCAGCGGTTGCTGGTTAGAAGGAAGGAGAGGCGCAGGGAAATGCATATCTGCATGTCTGGATATGTGCACTTATTTGTCTATCTTGTTATCTGTCTGTTTATGGATATGTGCGTATGAGTGTGTGTGCGTCTGGACCTTGAGCATGTATGTCTATGTGTGTGTATATGTATATATATATATATATATATATACAGTCGGCCCTTCTTATACACAGATTCAAGCATACACGGTTTGAAAATATTCCAAAAAAGTATAAATTTACCTTAATATTCCATTTTTATAAGGGACACCATTTTGCTATGTCATTATATTTAATGAGACTTGAGCATACACAGATTTTGTTATCCACGGGGGATCTTGGAACCAAACCCCAGCAGACAACAAGGGTCCACTGTATATATATATATAGTTATACACATTTATATGTATACATATACAAATGCATGGATGGATGGCTATGTATTTGTTCCTTTCGGCCCTTCTCGCTCTCATTTTGTGTCTGTGCGTGTCTGTGTGTTTGCACAAGTGTGTAAGGGCTGTGGCCATGTATTTTGTATACACACACACACACACACACACACACACATATATGCTCACACATACACACACACGCTCCTATTTATCCATCTCTATGTGCGCATGGGTGCGCCAGGGCATCTGGATAAACCAGTTTCGGCTCTGGGGGTCCCCACCGCGCATGCTGTGAGGGAACAGCATGCAAGTAGTTTTATTTTCTGTATATTACTGTGTGTGTTTATGTGCCGGAACGGTCAGCGGCTGTATTTTCTTTGCCCTTTTTTGGCTCCTCCTTTTGTATGCATGTATCTGTGTGTGTGCGCATGAGCATGTGGCCCCAACCCCCCCCCCCCCGGCAGTTGTGACGTAACAGCTGCCAGTTGTAATTTATTTTATATTTTTTAACGTCAGATTTTTAAATAAAAATAATTTTTGTTTATTCATTACTTGTGTCCTGGATTTTGGTAGATTTTGGTACAAGGACGAGGGAAGGGAGGAAGGGATGCTGGGGATGATGTGTGGAAGCACACACCCAGGAGAACCAGGGCCAGGGATTCCCCAAAGCGAGTCCCAGGAAGAGCCGGAGTCCAAATGGAAGATGCTGCAGTGTCCAAAAAGGTTGGTCGGCCCCAGCATGCTACAGTGAAAAGAAAGACCCATCAATACAAATACAAATCATGCCCAGAAACACACACACACACATATACAGGAAGGTATACAGGCAGTTATATAAATATATAAGTGAAGACATATATGCAGATGCTAGCAGCATCAAAGCATGTCTGGATATAGCAGAATTTAGTAGTCATAATAGCAACATGCATGTACACATATAGACATGCACTGATGATCCTCATACAAAAACCAGAGGCACCACAGGGAAGCAAACAAATATGTATACATACATCTAGGGACTGTTTGACTCCAATGTATAGATATGAATATTTTGGTGTAACCATGGCCAATGTCATAAAAACACAAACATGATACATATATACCTGTACATGTATATATGTATATAATAATGTGCACATGTATAGATGTATATATGCATTGGTATAGCCCAAAGTGTAATGGTGCATGTACAGCAGTACACAAACACACATTTGTACATGGGCATGTGCTCATGTTTAGATGAAAGGAGAGGAGACAAATCCGGACATGTCAGCATGTGTTTGTGCGTGTGTGCATGTGTGTGTCTATATATATATATGTGTGTGTGTGTGTGTATATATATATACACACACAGACACACACACACACACTGGTACAGCCAAAAGTTTAACGCCATATTTATATGTGTACATCTGTATAAGTGTGTGTGTGTGTGTGTATATACATATGCACACACGCACACACACACACACACACATATATATATATATATACACACACACACACACACACACACACAGTGGTACAACCAAAAGTGTAGTGCCATATTTATAGGTGTACACACACATCTGTCTGTATAAGTGTGTATACACACACACACACACACACACACACACACACACATATACACACACACACAGTGGTACAGCCAAAAGTGTAATGCCGTATTTGTATGTGTACACACATATCTATCTGTATAAGTGTGTATACATATATATATACATACACACACACACACATATATATATATACACACACACAGTAGTACAGCCAAAAATGTAATGCTGTATTTATAGGTGTACACACACATCTGTCTGTATAAGTGTGTGTATATATATATATACATATACACACATATACACACACACACAGTGGTACAGCCAAAAGTGTAATGCTATATTTATAGGTGTACACACACATCTGTCTGTATAAGTGTTTTTCTCTATGTATGTATGTGTATGTATATGTATATGTATATATATGCATGTAGTGGTGCAGCCCAAAGTGTAATGCTGCATGTATATGTGCACACACATCTGTGTGTGTGTGTGTGTGTGTGTGTATATATATATATATACACAAACCCACACACATACACACACACATATGCACATGTATAGATGCAAAGAGACATGTCAGGATATTTCAGCATATCATGATATGACAGCACAACTGTGTGCGTGTGCATGTATACACACACACACACACACACACATATATATATATGCCCTGCTCTGGGCCCACAACAAACTCCAACTCCCAGAATTCCATAGCCTTTGAGCCAGACAAGCGAAAGCGGTGCCAAAACGGGTTATTTCTCCAGTGTGGATGCAGCCATAGTCCAACATTCAAACCACTAGCCATGCTGGTTCTCCCTCCGTGTCTGAATCCCCTTTCAAATAAATAATACCCAACATGCTGAAGCTAATCCCTTTAAATTGTACGTCTGTCTTCAAGATGACCGTTGTCGACGCACGGCAAGGAATAGTCGAGGACACTTTGCCATTTGCCTTTTACAGATCGTTTTGGATTTGAACTGACATTGTGACATAACAATGGCATATATATGTGTGTCCCTGGCTTCCAGCATCTGAGGAAGTAGACTGAAGTCTAAAAGCTCCGGCTACCAACTTCTTTCTCTCAAGCCCTTATCACACAGAGGGTTTGGCAGCTCTGATCATAACAGATACCCCCAACTTAGGGCCATCCAGCTGAACCCTGTTCTGCCATGCAGAAAGACACAATCCAAGCACCCCTGACTGATGGCCATCCAACCTCTATTTAAAACCCTGCAAAGGAGACTCCATTAGACTCAGAGGCAGTGTATTCCATGGTTGAACGGCACTTACCATTAGGAAATTCTTCCTAATGTTTAGATGAAACAGTCTGAATCCATTGCTCCATTGTGTCCTATTATCTGAAGCAGCAGCAGAAAACAAGCTTGCTCCCTCCTCAGTCTGACATCCCTTCAAGTATTTAAACATGCAGATCATGTCACCTCTTAACCTTCTCTTCTCCAGACTAAACATACCT